>NC_034193.2:16199671-16427171 GCF_002021735.2 Oncorhynchus kisutch
AGAGAGAGAGAGAGGAGAAGTAGAAAGAGAGAGAGAGTAGAAAGAGAGAGAGAGCGAAGAAAGAGAGAGAGAGAGTAGAAGAGAGAGAGAGGAGAAAGAAGAGAGAGAGAGGAGAGAGAGTAGAGAGAGAAGAGAGAGAGAGAGAGAGAGAGGAGAACGAGAGAGAGAGAGAGGAGAAAACGAGAAGAGAGAGAGAGGAGAGAGAGAGAGAGGAGAACGAGAGAGAGGAGAAAGAGAGAGAGAGAGGAGAACGAGAGGAGACGAGAGAGGAGAACGAGAGAGAGAGAGGAGAACAAGAGAGCAGTAGGAACCACATGCTTGACTTGGCTGTGGCCTTGAAGTATTTGGGTTTTTCCAACTGATGATGCCCAAAACCTCATGATTAAGTCATGCTATTTTGAAGAAAAAAAAGGATTTGAATGAAACAATATATTCTGAGAGAGAGTTGCCAGACAGTAGTGAATTCAGGGAATTCAAAACCCAAAGATTCCATCATTACTCTATTCAATGAAATTCAGCTTCAATCTACTTTCCAATCTACCGTCTTACCTGCGCTAAACAGCAAGACACAAGCAAAAACAGTTCATTCCCAGCATATTGAAATCTTGGAAGTTTGAAATGCTTTGGTGCTAAATCAGAGTGAGGGCACATAACTTTGGCAAAAATAAGATGTTTTGAAGAAAGATTTATTTGACAAGAGAATAACAACTTTAATGTAGTCTACTTCCCAAACATTTCCTTCTTCACATGTTAACATAGAGAATGAACACTAACTTTGGCCGTTTTAAACACTGATTTGAATGCAAAGCATACTGTGCTCTCTCACTGGTTGAATTAACCTTGTTTCCACATCATTTCAACCAAAAAATTAAACGTGATGTTGAATGAATGTGGGAAACTGAATGGATTTCCAAAAAGTAATCAATGTGAGGGAAATTCATTTTTTTTCACTCAACTTTTAACCTAAATTCAATCACATGGTGATGATTATTACATATATTTTTTTTACGTTGAATTCACGTTATTTGACCGTTAAACCAAGACATTGAACTGACATTGAACTGACATCTGTGCTCAGTGGGCTGCTTACTCTTCTGTTTGCAGTGTGAAGTTGCCCTGGATACAAGGGCATCGAAATAGAGGGTTAATGACAATACTAGCGCAGGGAAGGAGGCAGGAATAAGGATTGGGTCAGGGAGGTTCAGTCTTCAGTCTGGGCTGTAATGTGAGACGCTGAAGAAAAAACTGAATCATCAGCACATTCCTCTCAGCCTGGGGTTAGACTGAAAAAAAGACCACTAACTGTTCATGTACGTGGTTTCTCAGCTTGGTCTTGATGCATAAACAAAAAGCCAGGGGATTTACTGGTCCAACAAGAGAGGTTGGGTGGGGTTGGGGGGCTGTACTCCAACCCTCAGGGGTAAATTACCACAGTTTCATCACCTTGTCAGGTAATTATGGGAATCCGTTTAAAACACTCTGATATCAGGCATAACAGGGAATAAACAGGAAATTGGAATAGTTTTTCGAATGCAGTATTTTTCCAGACAAAGGGCAGCCAAATTCACAACGAGAAAGCTATCTCAGAAACCTTTTTGGGAATACTGGGCAGCTATTTGAGGATATTTGACCAAAAGATAGTCCATGATAGTTTCACAGGGTATTTGATTTTACACTGAACGAAAATATAACCGCAAAATGTAAAGTGCTGGTCCCGTGTTTCATGAGTTGAAATGAAAGATTCAAGAAATGTTCCACATGCACAAAAAGCTTATTGCTCTCAAATTTGTTTACATCCCTGTTAGTGAGCATTTCTCAATTGCCAAGATAATCCATCCACCTGACAGGTGTGGCATATCAATAAGATGATTAAACAGCATGATCATTAGACAGATGCACCTTGTGCTGGGGACAATAAAACACCACTCTAAAATGTGTCATTTTGTCACAACACAATGCCACAGATGTCTCAAGTTTTGAGGAAGCGTGCAATTGGCATGCTGACTGCAGGAATGTCCACCAGAGCTGTTTCCAGGGAATTGAATGTTCATTTCTCTACCATAATCCGCCTCACAACCGCAGACCATGTGTAACCACGCCAGCCCAGGACCTCCACATCCGGCTTCTTCACCTTCAGGATCATCTGAGACCAGCCACCCGGACAGCTGATGAAACTGTGGGTTTTCACAACCAAAGAATCTCTGCAAAAACTGTCAGAAACTGTCTCAGGGAAGCTCATCTGCTTGCTCATTGTCCTCACCAGGGTCTTGACCTGACTGCAGTTCTGCATCGGAACCGACTTCAGTGGGGAAATGCTCACCTTCGATGGCTACTGGCACACTGGAGAAGTGTGTTCTTCACGGATTAATCCCGGTTTCAACTGTACCGGCAGATGGCACACAGCATGTATGGAGTCATGTGGGCGAGCGGTTTGCTGATTTCAACGTTGTGAACAGAGTGCCCAATGGTGTCAGTGGGGTTGTGGTATGGTCCAGGCATGAGCTATGGACAATGAACACTATTGCATTTTATTGATTGCAATTTGAATGCACAGAGATACTGTGACGAGATCCTGAGGCCAAAGTCATGCCGTTCATCCGCCGCCATCACCTCATGTTTCAGCATGATAATGCACAGCCCAATGTCGCAAGGATCTGTACACAATTCATGGAAGCTGAAAATGTCCCAGTTCTTCCATGACCTGCATACTCACCAGAGATGTTATCCATTGACCATGTTTGGGATGCTCTGTATCAATGTGTACGACAGCGTGTTCCAGTTCCCGCCAATATCCAGCAACTTCGCACAGCCATTGAAGAGGAGTGAGACAACATTCCACAGGCCACAATCAACAGTCTGATCAACTCTATGTGAAGGAGATGTCTCGCTGCATGAGGCAAATGGTGGTCACACCAGATACTGACTGGTTTTCTGATCCATCTTTTTTTAAAGGTATCTGTGATCAACAAATGCATATCTGTATTCCCAGTCATGTGAAAACCATAGATTAGGGCCTAATGAATTTATTTCAATTGACTCATTTCCTTATATGAACTTTAACTCAGTAACTCAATTGTTGAATTTATTTTTGTTCAGTGTAATACACATCCTAGTGGTCCTCATCAATCACGTTCCTCTCACAATGTACATCCTGGCCATAATGTTTTGGCTTTGGGCTGTGAGGACAGCTTCACCACAGTGAATGGGGCTAGACTGTGATTTATGCTGATAAAGGCCTGGGAGTCATTTATGTTATCTGGAGAAGTGCTGCCAGCCTCCGGCCAAAACCTCATCCCTTATCAGCAATGCGTTCTCTCACCCCCGGGAGTGGAGGGGCACGGCCCTGGCCTGCACCCTCTTCCACATCTCCTGTAGTTTAAAAAAATATGTATATATTTAACCAGGCAAGTCAGTTAAGGACAAATTCTTATTTCCAACGATGGCCAAACCCAGATAACACTGGGCCAATTGTGTGCCGCCCGATCACGGCCAGATGTAATGTAGCCTGGATTTGAACCTGGTACTGCAGTGACACCTCTTGCACTGAGATGCAGTGTTTTAGACCACTGCGCCACTCGGGAGCCCCAAGTGTTCTGCGAGACTATAATTATATAGCTGTAACTGCTTATTGCTCAATATTCCCAAGAAGGGATTTCATTTTGATGATGAATATTCCCATAGCCGTAGACCAGCATGAACAATACGTTTTCTGGTCCGAAATGTCTTCTGATCTTCATGAGAAATTAATCATTGTGTAATTAGCTGGAAGTACAATTACACATGTAAACAAAGTTGGACAGCACATTGCTTGGTTAAAGTTGGGTGGAAATTATCATTATTTTTGGTATACAATTGAAGCTCAGAATGAATATGCGGTCCTTGACAAATGAGATGTTCCAAGGTTACACAAACAACCTCTTTGGGCCCTGTGAATGTGACATGTGAAGTGACCACAACTCCATATCATAGTTATCTAAATGACATAGTGGTTCATACAGAAGCTGCTGAATGTGTGTGTGTGTGTGGCAGAAGTAGAGGGTGGGCCAGTCCCTGGGGAGGCCTGCCTCTCTTTACAGATGTCTCCTATCCAAATGTTCTGGGTGGAGCACCAAAGAGCGTGTTCAAATGGGGTCAGTGACTGCTTCTTTTACAACACAGAGCCTCTCATAATTCCCATCATTTAAAGGCTTGCTGTATTTCATTGTACTTTACATAGAGTTTGTTGGCACAGTCTGAGAATTATCCTATATGTGTCATTTGTCTGGGGTGAGAGAACTGTCTACAGTATTGTGGTACGTTAAGCTTTTTACCTGCTCTGTTTGTGACGGTGTAATAAAACTCACAATCACTGCAGTAGAAGACATGTGGCCGTAGTATTACTGGTGTATCAGAAACAAAGTTGTAAATGTTTCTTCCCTCCATAGTGGTGCTCTCCCTGCTGGCCTGTCTGAGCTCCTCTGTCTGTGAGGTGAGGAGGGCAGCCACAGCCACCCTACAGACCCTGGCCCAGGTGGACAGCTCTCCCTTGCACCCCACCATCGACAGGCGGGTGAGGACCACCGAGGAGCATCATCGACCTCACTCCAGCACCATCGCTGACCTCACTCACCTCAGCCAGGTCTCTCTCCCTCTCCCACACACACACTCCATAATTCATATACTGTCTACACACACACACACACACACACACACACACACACACACACACACACACACACATACATGCGCGCACACACACACAGTCCATAATTAATATACTGTCATATACTGCCCATAATGTCCATACACACCATCATATACATATATATTTATATTCTGGACTCTGACAATACTCGTTCTAATATTTCTTAATTCCTTTCTTTACATTTTTCAGATTGCGTGTATTGTTTTATGAACATTGGCATTTAGCCAAACCCACGAGAACTTCTGCAAAATATGTGTACGCAACCAATAACATTTTTCATTGGATTTTGACACACACACACATGTAAAAACAACCCATTAGTCACATATAAAAGCTTGGAAGTCAACCTTTATTAATACTGTTAAAAAAAAACATTAAACACATTAATGTCTTTCCATACTTGTTTCAGTACTCCCATTAATACATGAAAAACAATGGTTAACATGTAAAACAATGGTTAACATGTAAAACAATGGTTAACATTTAGCATCTCAAGAGTTTTTTTCTCTCTCAGAACACCACTCCACAAAGGTCCTAATAGTCATTCTGAAGCATAGAGATAAAAATAAAAAAACGACATAATAATGAGGTGTATATAATGTTGTTGCTTGCTCCTCTAACTACTGTATGTCATTGCTTGAGTGGGGTGATGTACTAATAAAAGCCATCAATCCAGTCTTTCATCATTGTCAAAAAGCAGAACTTTTATATTACACTTGGGTGCCTTTTTAGTTTTATTTGTGCTACTGTACCAATAAAAACAAAGTAAATATATGCACCTCTTAATCATCATCATCATCATCATCCTCCCACTTTCAGCAGTGCTACAAGATATCAAAGGAATATAGTAACTCAATGGTATTATAGTACATAATCGAATGAAGTACATTATACAAAGAGAGTAGAAAAATCTAAGTAGAAAAATCCTGAAAGGTACCGAGTGTAAAAAGTTTCTAATAGTGTTCCTCAACCTTTGTCTGTACCAAGGACTGGCATGCTGTAGTTCTTCCTCCTTTGGGGACTTGATTGAATCGCTGTTGGTGCGTAGAAAAATCCCTCAGATTTCACCATGTTTTTAATAGCCTTTAGATAAAGTACAGTTTCACTAAGGAAGCAATATTCCATGACCTAGTGCCGGACTATAGACCAATGGGGTTGAGAAACGCTGTCGTATGAAGTTGCGTGAATAGTTTGTTTACATGCACAGTGTGTCAGTTGACACCTTTGTCGTATTCAAGTACCCTCCTCTAGGTCTGGGGGTTAATAAATTAGAGACGTGGTGAACTGCCCTGCAGTTGCAATGTGATTGTGGTCAAAAACAAAAGGTAAACGATACAAGGTATCAAATTAGTGTAGTTTTGGGAATGTAAAAACATGATGACAGAACAATGACCTGACTTTGGTTGTTTCATTTGAGAGGTTCATGAGTCAAAAGGGATAAAAAAACAAATGAACGAAAGAAAACTAAAATAATGCCATATCTGAACTGCATTCAATGTGCACAATTACCAATATTAACTTAGGTAAACCTGGGTTCACCCTCAGATATTGACCAACAAAGTGTTTAAAAATGCCAGATTTTGTCGATACACATCTCCTACGCTATGTACGATTTTACAATTACTAATCAAAAAAATATACACATTTTACGCGTTCAGTCCATATCAAAAGTATCTCAGTGTCAACTTATGCTTATATGCTTATGGCTTCCGGCAACACTACCAAATGGGAGTAATGAAAATCGGTTTCTCAATGGGAATATGGACTAACTCACATGGGCTAAAACCAGTGGTGTAAAGTCCGAATGTAAAAATACTTTAAAGTACTACTTAAGTAGTTTTTTTAGGGGTATCTGTACTTTACTAAAACTGTTTATATTTTTGACAACTTTTACTTTTACTCCACTACATTCCTTATGAAAATAATGTACTTTTTACTTCATACACCCAAAAGTACTAGTTACATTTCGAATGCTTAGCAGGACAGAAAAATTGGGCCAATTTTATCAAGAGACCATCCCTGGTCATGCCTACTGTCTCTGATCTGGAGGACTGACTAAACTCAATTGTTCTTTTGTAAATTATGTTTGAGTGTTGGAGTGTGCCCCTGGCTAGCCGTAAAATAATAAAACAAGAAAATCATCAAAAGTAAAACATTTACTTTTGATACTTAAGTATATTTAAAACCAAATACTTTTAGACTTTTATTCAAGTAGTATTTTACTGGGTGACTTTCACTTTTACTTGAGTCATTTTCTATTTCTATATTTCTAAGATATCTTTACTTTTACTCAAGTATGACTTCGTTACTTTTTCCACCACTGGCTAAAACTGAGTTTAACTCATTTGGACATCAGAGAAAAAAACATAATCAAGCCCTGTTGTGTGACCCCCTAAACAATTTGCCCTTATGAAATCTTTCAATGTACAAAAGAGAGATCTAAAAAGCTATATGTAAATATTCACAAAAGAGAGATGCAAAAAGCTAATCTAGATTGGTTTGACAGCAGGTTCGTCATACTAGAAAAAATCCAATCCTTGTGGTTGAAAGTAAATCGACTCAGTGATAACTAAAGCCACACAAAGGCCCAGTCTACTCTACTGTCACCTTGACACTTACCATCATCGGATACTCAGTAGTTGAGAAACAAATTTCATCCATTGTAGTATTTTTCCTCCTATGACTAAATCTTTTGCTGTCCAGCAACAAACCATTACATCTCCTGCTAAATTCACCCCAACTCAAATAAATACTATGTTTATTTTTGGTTGAGGGAGCATCTTTGGCAGCGGGGACTATTGCTTTATTGGAGTGGGGTCCCTAAATCGCTTTCATGGTCTGTTGTTGGGGCACGGTGGGGGGCGCGAGGGAGGGGGGCAGGGGGGCCCTGGGGGGGTGCGGGAGGGGGGTGGCCCCGGGGGTAGCTGGCTGACGGGCGGTGCCCGTGGGGGCGAGCTGGTCTGTGCTGGCGGCGGTGTAGTGGGGCGGATCAGGGGATGGTAGTCTGGAGCAGATGGACTATGGGCCCGAGGAGGGGCCTTGGCTGCTGCCGCTGCCTCATCTTTCACCCGGGTGAAGTTGATGCATCGACCCTGGGGGGAAAGAGAGCGTAACATCCGATTACATGGTGATCAATGTCCTAAAAGTCAGGAGGTATACAGAACCCCATTAAGCTACAGTAAAGACATAACTCAGATTACATTGCACCCCCCCCCCCCCCCACATGGTCCAGCCCACCTCCCAAGTACAGTACACAGGTGTCTTACCCATCAGCCCCTGCTGTGACCTCTCTACCCTCTCCTCCCAGCCCAATGTCCTGTTCCAATGTCCTGT
Source organism: Oncorhynchus kisutch (assembly GCF_002021735.2). Lineage (NCBI taxonomy): Eukaryota > Metazoa > Chordata > Actinopteri > Salmoniformes > Salmonidae > Oncorhynchus > Oncorhynchus kisutch. Next base: position 16,207,689 of record NC_034193.2, read on the forward strand.
TCCAATGAAACTGTTCCAATGTTCTGTTACCAATGAAAATGTGGCCGCTTTCCAATAACCCCAAGTTGTTTATAGCACCATATGGAGAATGAGAGAGAGCAATGTAGAGACAGAGGGGGGTGGGGGGGTTGCTGTGATTTGAGTCAATTCAAAGCAATACGTTCCTTTTGCAGCATAAACTTTTGCTCCCTATTCTCGTCCACCACAGCTACTTCCCTACATAGTGAGAACCCCTAACTTCGACCACAGTGGTGTCTTACAGAGCACTCTCGCGGTATATGGTCTAACTCAGATTTATGCCCTTAACAGACAGACATCCCAGTGGCCCCTTTTCCATTCCCCACGCAGCTAGGCAGACATGGACTTACTAGGTCATACTGGAGAGCCATTTAACATATGCAAACACACACACAAACACACACACACACAACCTGAGTGGCTGCAATGAAAACAACAGAGGACACATTCCATTCATCTTGACTTGTAAATGATATATGAGGGTAGAAAAAATACAGAAATCCTCTGGTAAACAAACTCGGTCTCTGACATTCAATCAAGTCAATAACAGGATGAGAACACGAGAAGGGTCATGGATTCTAATCAAATATTCTTTCATTCTCAGTGCATACGTTCTCTGCAGACCCTTTGAGAGAGGCTCATTTTAGCGACCTATCTGCGAGTTCATAACATTGAACCACTGTGGTCAAATCAAATCAAGCTTTATTTATACAGCCCATTTCAGACATGGAACACAACAAGCATTTCGCTAAACCCGCAAAAACATCTGCTAAAGATGTGTATGTGACCAATAAAATTTGATTTGATTTGAATGTACTTCACAGGAAAAAATCAAATGAAAACAATAAATAAAAACTGAAATATTTACTACACAACAAACATAAGAGGATAAAAACAAAATAATGACATTAAAACTGAACGAATAAAAGGCACCCTAAGGAAAAGCAAAAATAAATGTGTTTTAAGATCTCTTTTAAATATGTCCAGAGTTTCGGCCCCCCTCAGGTTCTCTGGCAGGCTGGGGGCATAATAACTAATGGATGCCTCTCCGTGCATCTTGGTCCTAGGCTTTAGGATAATTAAAAGGCCAGTGCCAGAGGACCTGAGGGACCTACTGGGTATATAACTTAAAAACATCTGACATGTATTGGGGTGCACAAGCGTGGATTGATTGACAGACCAATAGAAGAATCTGGTGCGAGACTTTGAAACGGAACTTACAGTACAAAGGCAAAACCTCCCTCTTCTAACGTCTACCATTAAAACCCAGAGCTCATAAAACAGACTGTGTTACGTCAGAATGGTTGTCATGTGCCCCCCACTGGTTGAGACGACTCTCGCGGTCATCTCTGCTCGCTATTACATCATGTCGTTCGCATTGCGAACACTCTGTCAGACGTTAAATCAAAGCCTCTAATGTAACCTCAGGAGGCGATCTGCTCGAACACATGATGTTCTATGTAGGAGCTCGCTGAGAAGTTGAGAGTATTTAGAGACATAGCTGTGGTCCTATGTAGCGGTGTGGAGCCAGTGAATTAAGACTAAGGCTGCACAAAGAGAGAGGGATATGACTGAACCAGACTATGCACAGATAATCATACCCTGTAGGGCTGTGCTCACAGTACACAAGCACACACACACTGCACTATACCACACTCAACCGAAACTAAGCAAACAAGGAGTGTGTCTGGGTGTCCTAAACCAGCACAGAGAATCCCACAGTAAAGCTGGGGAGGAAGTTAGAGAGAGGGAGGGAGGGAGAGAGGGAGGGAGGGGGGAAGAGAGGGAGGGAGAGAGAGAGGGAGAGAGGGGGAGAGAGAGAGGGGAGGAGAAAGAAACTGCACAATATTAAGAAATACTATAGATGGAAGGAAAGTAGTGTAGAAATATACCCAAAAATAGTTAGGCAGCAACAAATTCAATCCCTTCTAGACAATTTCCTGGACAAAATGTTTCACTGTAATAGTGAAGGAGTAAACTTGGCAGTAGAAAACCTAACCACTCTCAGCTTCCCTATCAAATCCCAAAATTTCAAGCAGTCAACCTAAGAAAATGAACAACAATGACAAATGGTTTGATGAAGAATGCCTAAGAAATAAATTGAGAAACCTATCCAACCAAAAACATAGGGACCCAGAAAACCTGAGCCTACGCCTTCACTATTGTGAATCACTAAAACAATACAGAAATACACGACGGGAAAACAGCACGTCAGAAATCTAACTATTTCTGGGAAAATTGGAAAACTCGAAACAAACAACAACATGAAGGATTATCCATCCAAAATTGAGATTTATGGATAAACCACTTCTCCAATGTTTTTGGCTCTATAACAACGAACAAACATATACATGATCAAATATGAATCTTAGAATAATCTATTAAAGACCACCAGAACCCAATGGATTCTCCAATTACATTGAATGAACTACAGAACAAAATACAAACCCCCCAACCCAAAAAACCCTGTGGGGTCGATGGTATCCAAAATTAAATAATAAAATATACAGACCACAAATTCCAATTGGCTATACTTAAACTCTTTAACATCATCTTCAGCTATGGCATCTTTCCCAATATTTGGAACCAAGGACTGATCACCCGAATACACAAAAGTGGAGACAAATTTGATCCCAATAACTACTGGGGGATATGCGTCAACAGCAACCTTGGGAAAATCCTCTGCATTATCAATAACAGTAGCTTCGTACATTTCCTCAGCGAAAACAATGTACTGAGCAAATGTCAAATTTGATTTTTACCAAATGACCGTACGACAGACCACGGATTCACCCTGCACACCCTAATTGACAAACAAACAAACCAAAACAAAGGCAAAGTCTTTAAAAAAAGTTTTCACCTCAATTTGGCATCAGGGTCTGCTATACAAATTGATCGAAAGTGGTATTGGGGTAAAAATATACAACAGTATAGTGAAAATGCAGTGAAAATTAGCAAAACACACATACATTTCATTCCACAGGGCCGGGGGTGAGACAGGGATGCAGCTTAAGCCCCACCCTCTTCAACATATATATCAACATATTGGCGAGGGCACTAGAATCATCTGCAGCACCCGGCCGATACCCGCTAATTATCAAAATCCAGAAAATAACCGTTAAATTCTACAACCACCTAAAAGGAAGCGATTCCCAAACCTTCCATAACAAAGCCATCACCAACAAAGAAATTCACCTGGAGAGAAGCTGGTCCTGGGGCTCGATTCACAAACACAAACAGACCCCACAGAGCCCCGGGACCGCAACACAATTAGACTCAACCAAATCACGAGAAAACAAAAAGATAATTAGTTGACACATTAGAAAGAATGTACAAAAAAACTGAGCAAACTAGAAAGCAGAAAACCTGACCACTGTGACTGACCCAAACTTAAGGAAAGCTTTGACTATGTACACTCAGTGAGCATAGCCTTACTATTGAGAAAGGCCGCCGAATGCAGACCTGGCTCTCAAGAGAAGACAGGCTATGGCACACTGCCCACAAAATGAGGTGGAAACTGAGATGCACTTCCTAACCTCCTGCCGAATGTATGACCATATTAGAGAGACACATATTTCCCTCAGATTACACAGACCTACAAAGAATTCGAAAACAAGTCCATTTTCGATCAACTCTATTAGTTGAAATACCACTGTTGTCATCACAGCAACAAGATCTGTGACCTGTTGCCAAAAGAAAAGGGCAACCAGTGAAAAACAAACACCATTGTAAATACAACCTATATTTATTTTTATTTATTTTCCCTTGAACTATTTGCACATCATTACAACACTGCATTTATACATAATATGACATTTGAAATGTCTTTATTCTTTTGGAACCTTTGTGAGTGCAATGTTTTACTGTTCATTTTCTATTGTTTATTTCACTTTTGTTCATTATCTACTTCACTTGCTTTGGCAATGTAAACACATGTTTCCCATGCCAACAAAGCCTCATGAGTTGAAATTGAAAGAAAGAGAGAGCAACAGATGCTGCCTTTCTGTTTTTCAGTAGTCATGGAGTTAGATCAATAGCTACGTGAGTTGTATTCATAGGATGCATAGACTAGGGGACATAGCAGGTCCTTTGTAAACTGATGAAATCAAAGGAAACTGGGCTTGATAGATCAGCCTTTCTACTGTGGATACGAGGAGCATTCAGTCGTGTTTTATGGAATTGTACTGGAAAGGCTTTTAGCCAAGGCTTCTCTCAATAGTGCCATTCAGGATACAGGCGTCGTCATAGCAATCTGCGTGGTGATAAAATGCAACATAGCAACAGACTGAAATATGTCTGTCGGGAAACCAGATCTGATCTTGGCCAAATGGATCCAATGGAACACACAAGGCCTGTACATGTTCTGTGAACACCAATATGGCCTGTGTGTGTGTGTAAGAGTGAAAGAGCTGTGTTACCAACAAGCATGGCCCGGTCTCCTCAGGTAACACTTTACACAGGAAAGAAAAGAGCTCCTCTGCCTTGTATGTGTGTTCATTCCTCCCTGAAGGAAAAAATACATATTACACCAGTACAAGTAGGCCTGCCTCTGAATTTTTGTGCTTCTTCGTAACCGACCGCAAATTACTAGAGTAGGCGACGCCATTACACGGAGGGATGGAAACGATTCCGCTGGAGTAAGCATTGCGTCACGTAATCCTTTGTAGGTGGCGATCGTTAAAAGCTTTCCTGGGTCAAACCCTTTGAACAAAGTATCGACATCTTTTTGTCCGAGAGAAATCTGAAGGACGCTAATCATCATTGTTCCTCTTTGCGGTCGATAGCTGACTTCCCGTGTCGTTGTTGAGAGCTTATCTGGCAGTACAGTCATGTCTTCTCAGTTCCTATTTTTGGCCGAGATAATACTCTTTAAATGTGGAATTCCACTTAAAAAGGGCTATTGAAGATTTTCTGCAAATAACGCATGATTTTAACTAGGACCTGGAGAGGTGCCATCTCAACAGGCTAGCTGCAGCTCTCAAATGAAAGAGATCTATGGGAGATCTATGGGATACAGTCCCTCAGATAGTCCAGCCCTCCAAAGTGCATATCTAGAGCAAAGAAACTTCAATCCAAACTCCAATCTCCATTTTGATACAAAGGGTCAGCATTGCAAAGTTAAAACATGTGAAAGTAGAGATTTTAAAACATTAAGAGGAACTTCCTGGAGTGTGTCCACAGTCCTGGTTTATTTCCCTTTTATGGCTGATTTGAAGCAGGTGTTGGGTTCTGCCTGGTCATGAATCTTGGCACTGGTGAGGTGTTGGCCACTGCGGGGGCGTTTTTTGGGGATTGGACTGTCTGATGAGGGATTGGACTAAGGCTGGGCTCCCAGGGTTTTTTAAGGCTTTAGTACTCACATGTTCTCCTGGCTGAGGCCTCATGAGAGAGACCTGGTCGTAACCGCGGCGAAACAGGGCCCAAATGGCGTCCAGTTTACCCTGCCGACAAGAGACAGAGAAACGACTACAGTGAATACTGTCAAAAATAAATTCTAGCTAGCAAACTGGTAAGTGTGCATGGCCAATATGTTCTTTCATACTACACAGTACCCTATTATAAAAGTAGCGGAAGAGAGTGTACATACTAGTCTTAGAAAGAAACGAAGAAAGGAAAGAGAAGATAAGTGTGTTTCTACCTGTATGGGAGTGTACCACTTCCTATCCGCGGCTGGCTTCCTGTTGTGGGCCTTCTTGGGCTTGGGCTCGTAAGGCTCAAACTCCTGCTCGGGCATTTTCACCACAGCGTTCTTGGGCATCTCCAGTTTAGCCCCCTCCTCCGTTGAACCCTTCCCTCCCCAGCGCACCTGTAGGAGTGGGACACAGCTTATATGACCTACAGTACCCGCAGAAGGGCAGTGATGTAGTCTATAATAAAGTTCCAACTTTGGTGTGTTTGTGAAGAAATATGGAGGATAAAGACTCTTGACAATTTCAATGTCAAAAGTGGATTAGATTCAACTCGCCTCCATTCTTTTGATTCCTCCGACTCCTCTTCCTCCATAGTAGGATGCATCCACGGTGGGCCACTTCTTCTTGGGCATGCCATCTTCATCATCTGATTCCTGGCGGAGATAAAAGATAGGAGACAGTAGATCTAGCTGGTCTGTCATAGTATAATAGATACAGTAGATCTAGCTGGTCTGTCATATTATAATAGATACAGTAGATCTAGCTGGTCTGTCATATTATAATAGATACAGTAGATCTAGCTGGTCTGTCATAGTATAATGGATACAGTAGATCTAGCTGGTCTGTCATATTATAATAGATACAGTAGATCTAGCTGGTCTGTCATAGTATAATAGATACAGTAGATCTAGCTGGTCTGTCATAGTATAATAGATACAGTAGCTCTAGCTGGTCTGTCATATTATAATAGATACAGTAGATCTAGCTGGTCTGTCATAGTATAATAGATACAGTAGATCTAGCTGGTCTGTCATATTATAATAGAGATCTACTGTCTCTACTGTCTCTGTTCATGTGTTACGATATTATGCATCTTTCCCGTATTCTTGGCCACGATAGTAAGCGTCTACAAAAAGCTATTTATCTCACTTGCCTTGTATGAAAGCTTATTTCATTCACCAACAAAATAGCTTCACAGAAAGTGAAACAAGAATTCTGCCAAAAAGGAAATAGAATTGAAAGACTCCCAGTGAGAGTAAAATAGAGAATTAGTAAGCGCTTTAGGCCATTCATGCATCAGAGATCAATAGAATATAATGCCTCTGCTTCACGAACAGCTGTGTCACATCCATGGAAAATGTGACAAAGACTTATTATTTGTAATCAACTTCTGTGGCGAAATGCCCTGAAAAGGCCTCATGACTGCATCACTTAACATTTTGTCACTTACTCTTCGATTTTTCATCTGAATACTGTTGCTTTTTCTTGGAACTTCATCCATATTGAGCATAGACCCCACTTATTGAGCATAGACCCCACTTATTGAGCATAGACCCCACTGAGCTTGATGATGCGTTCCCTGGCTCACTAATAGACCTGTGCTATGATTGAGACCCTGTGTGTGACTGAGTGTGTGTGTGTATAGTCTTTAATGCATGTGTATACTTTCAGAGATTTAAGGGCTGACTTACTGGCTCTGGAGGGGGTGGCGGAGGAGGCTCCTTGATCACCTTGACAGGAAGTTCAGGGGAGAAAGTCACATTAATATCAATTGTTGGACACCAGCTATGTTTCCAGTTTCTTTTGGACATTTAGAGCGTTTGCATAGAAAATAGATTAGACAATCGCCTGCTAGGGTGCGTATCCATTTAATAATCTTGTTTTGATAAAACAGCTGGATGTAATGACATGACACCAGAAAAACTATAGTGTCTAATAAAAATGTAGTGGCTGAAGTGTTTCATTATCCATTGAGGTAAATTGCGCATGAATCAATTGGCTACAGCCTGTATCCCCTCCCACCTATCTGTTTCAGGTCTCAGGTAGCCCGAGAAAGCCAGCATGGATAGAATGCAATAACTGACTAATATTTGCCATATTCTAATATTTCCCATGTGCCTGAATGTATCGCCGTGGCAAAAGTTGCACTCCTGTGGATCTGACATAATTGGATGGTGAAACTTGAATCAAGACAACCAGAAAAACAAGGAAAAACAATTCAGCTGTTCTTGAACGTCAGGAAAAGTATCCTGCAAAGAAACATGATTTTTTTTATAGTTGAAAAATAGATTTAGCCGGCAGTTTAGATGCGGCAATCATCATTTATTGTCCAAATAAAGAATGTTCAACAAAAGGAAAACCACAGATGTATCATTTATTATCTGAATGAACTGCAAAACTGAAAGAAATTTGTTACAAATGTTTAAAGTAATGTTTTCTGGTAAGTAAAAGCCCTTACAAACAATAACAACATAATTGTCATTAGATTGAACCAGGTTACTTTGTTTACGGTAATTACATAAATCATTCCAATGAAAATGACTCTGCTATAGGGTCTACTCTATACAGTATACAGATGTAGGACCTTAATTTGAGCCAGTTTGCTACAGCAGGAAAATAATCCTGCAGTAACAGGAAATTTGAATTATTATGTGGATTATAATGAATGGACATTTTTGTAGGGGTTGATACATTTGATATAAAAATAATGTCTGAAATTTCCAAGTGGAAATAACAAACTTCAGAAGCCTTTTCAAATCACAAATACACCACATGTTTTAAATGTCATACATTGCAGGAAAGTTCTCCTGCAACCGGGCGATCAAATTAAAATCCTACACTTGTAAAATAACACATGGCCCATAATCGGCATCATATTGAACCAACTGTTAATGGAGGGTTTCACTAACCACAGTGCAGCAGAGGGGCCAGAACCACCACATGAACAGCACGGCCATTAACAGGAACAGAACCAGGAGGGTGATGAGAAGGATGGTGCCATCAAACTGCCAGGGAAGATAAAAGACAGAGTTAAGACAGGGTTACGACTAACATTAGGAGGAGGAGGAAGCAGAAATAAAAAACAGAACACGATTCAGATAGAAGAAACAAACCAAAGATTCAATGCAAAATCATGGAAATTGGATAATTGTTTCCCAACATTAGACAATTTCTAGTAAGTTTTGAGTAGTAGTTGTAATGTGATTGGTAGAGCATACTTACACACTCTGTGGTGGTGATGTGTACAGAGCTAGTGATGAACGACAGGCCTTCATTCATGCTCACTTGTAGATAAACAACCCTGAAACACAAAAACAGACATATTAGGCTAGTTAAGACCTGCTTGCCCAAGACCACTGAATGGCAAAAGGGCACAGTTGTCCAGTGCCAAGTGGCCACACAAAGAGAGCTTTGCGCCCAACAAACAAAACTATTAATGCGCAGACATGTTATTACATGTCTGAGACTAAGTAGGGCACTGGTATCACAGTTGGTTTAACCCTTGATGCCAGTATCTCCAAAAACTACTGCAAGTACCTTTCTCTTCTGGGTGCAAAACAATTATTCACATGTGACCTCAGGGAGCCTGGAAAACTTTTCAAACCTTGGTGATAAAAAGCCTAATTTGGAATTCCCTGCATTTTCTAGGGTTGCAAAGCACGCAGACTGATCAACAGGATATGCGAACTAGGGCATTTGGACTGATAAGCATTATTTGGTTTGGCTGTCTGGAGTCCGTGGGTTAAATTCAGTGCCAGCAAACGGCTGTGTAGACTCCACTCTTATCCCTGATAGAAGTAACGATCAAGGGAAAAATATGGTCAGTTGGACTTGGGCCATGTTCACATTTTGTGGAGATGTGAGTATGCGTGTGCATGTGTGTGAGGGGAGAATGATCAATTTGACCACGGGGTGCTAACTGCTAGATGACTCTACAGATTAAAAGAAGATGAAAGACGATGAGAAAAAAATTGTGAAAAACAATGGGAGAGATGGTAGGAGGAGGGAAGGAGGAGGGAGTTAACTAGAGAAACTGGATGTTCAGGAAAAAAAATACCAGACAGAGAGGAAGACAGGAAGTGCCAGTCTTGGCTGTGTGGTGTCAGACATCTGTTAAACAAGCAGATGAAAGGGCAGGGTCTGCACAAGGCAGACGTTCTGCTGCTTTGATCAGAGCTGTTAGTGAGAGAGAGAGAGAGAGAGAGAGGTGGCAGGGTGAGGGTAGAGGAGAAAGCTGGAGGGGTAGAGGAGAGAAGCAGGCAGGGGAGGGGGTGAGGGCTGGAGGGGTAGAGGAGAGAGTAAGGCAAGAAGGGGGTGAGGGCTGGAGGGGTAGAGGAGAGAGTAAGGCAGGAAGGGGGTGAGGGCTGGAGGGGTAGAGGAGAGTAAGGCAGGCAGGGGAATGGGGTGTGGGCTGGAGGGGTAGAGGAGAGAGTAAGGCAGGAAGGGGGTGAGGGCTGGAGGGGTAGAGGAGAGAGTAAGGCAGGCAGGGGAATGGGGTGTGGGCTGGAGGGGTAGAGGAGAGAGTAAGGCAGGAAGGGGGTGAGGGCTGGAGGGGTAGAGGAGAGAGTAAGGCAGGCAGGGGAATGGGGTGAGGGCTGGAGGGGTAGAGGAGAGAGTAAGGCAGACAGGGGAATGGGGTGTGGGCTGGAGGGAGACGAGAGAGGAATAGAGGAGTGGAGTGTAACAGGGTTTTGAGTCTGGGGGAACAAAAAGAGTGGGTGGGAGAGAGAGTTTGTGGGCTGGAAAGTACGTCATGTACTTGTATTTAATGTCTCCCTTAAACTGTCTCGTCCAAGGACAAAAGAGCCCTCAGAGTCTTAAGTCTTTTACCATTGCTGTCTAATTCCTCAATTTATGATCTGATCCAATAAGTTCTTAAAAATGGGGTTCTGAAGTGGTTTGTTGATGTTGGAGATTCTGAGGCCTACATTAGAAACGAGGCAGCCTGATGATGGATGTATCTGTTATTGAATTATGGAGCACACAGGAGGCTGCTGAGGGGAGGAGGGCTCATAGTAAGGGCTGGAATGGAGTAAATGGAATGGTATCAAACACATGGAAACCACATTCGATACCATTCCATTAATTCCGTTCCAGCCATGAGCCCTCCTCCCCAATTAAGGTGCCACCAGCCACCTGTGATGGGGCAACCATAACACTGTCCTCATTATGAAAACACAGGGCTCTGACCAATGAGGCTCTACCTGAATGAACTCATTGGCCTATAGAGAGAAGAGAATAGAGGAGGAGTGGAATTTGGCCCTGACAGAGTCCGTTAAGACACCCTAATGAATAGCAGGCTTCTTCTGGTAGTGTGTTTATGTGGGAGGGCTTGGGGGGTGATCGGCTAGAAATGCGAGGGAACACACACTCATCCTACAGTGCTTAAAAACAGTGATAGCTCTGACCATCTTAAAACAGATTAAAAAATTGTATTTTTTATAAAAGGTACTCACTGCCCAACTTCATCTATAACCGGAGCCGTACACAGCAGGAACGTGTCTTCGATTTCCACAGGCTTCTTATCTATGGAGAGAGCCAAACACTTGGTTTACTTAAATACGTTTTGTTTCTTCAATCGACTGTAGTTCTTCATGCATGTTACAGCTGGAAACACACATTGGTATGAAACACCTGGTTCAGCCTACAGTAGATGAAGTGTAAATGGAAGCAGGTACTCACTAATGGTGAGGGTGTCGTTGAGTCTAAAGCTGCACAACACCTGCTCTATGTTCCTGGCGTGAAGGAAACCGTTTCCTCTCACCACTACCTGGAAGCTCTCTGGAAATAAGACACACCCTAAGTTTTGAAAAATACTACGTACATGTAATATGATCATAGGCTATCAGACTTTGCACAATTATGTTGGGTAGCATACAAGAGTAGCTAGACTGACTTGTCAACATCGGTTAAATAAAATACAGAAAACATCATGCTCGGGGTACACAGGTCTTATGGGACTTTTTAGTCATTTATCAAATTGACTTCCATTTGGCAGGCCAGCATAAATGAAACATGGACATTCCATTTAGAGACCCTTTCATTACAAGATTCCCAATACACTACCCTCCATTAACCCCAATGGGGATTCCTGTCTGTTGGGGTCAATCGAGTGATCAGGGTCCCATTCATTAGGTACCAAATGGCCCCCCCAAAAAATAATATTCCAATAAGAAACACATTTTAGTTTATGCTCTTATCCAGAGCAACTAGGGTTAAGTGCCTTGCTCAAGGGCACATTTTTCACCTAGTCGGCTCAGAGATTCAAACCAGTGACCTTCGGTTATTGGCCCAACGCTCTTAACCGCGAGGCTACCTGCCGTTTTCCATTTCAAAATGTTTTTCTATGTTTTGCTACAGTGTGCCATAATGACTACGAGCCAGCTGAGCCCCAGTCAGAGGGAAAGGCACCAGCCTGGCCCCTTAATGAAATGAACACAGCACTTAGGCAATGACAGGGAACTAGCGCTGCTCTGCTTTGATCCTTTAGGGACCCCACCTCCTGCACAAACACTGGAGGGCTCTGCAGCTAGGATCTCAATACAGGACTTCTTGATGATCTGGAGAAGGAGAAAATGATTGAGTTGACAAGGTTAAATACGCTAAAGGTGACTCATATCTTGGATTCTGTATCGAAATAAGAGACAGGTTCTTCACATTTGAGACACTCAGTAGCTATAGGCTACATTTACAACAGTCTATTTTGACCTTTCAACTTGATTTGATATTTCTCTGAAGGTACTGTATGTTTCGTGAAACAGGTCTAAGTCTCTCCTTCCTGGCCAGTGTGTATTTACCGAGTCGATCACTCCTCGCAGGGCTACGAATCCGCCCATCACAGGAAACACATGCTCGATGGTGTCTGCTATGGTGGCCAGCTACAGGGGGATGGAGAGAACAGGTTTCATTTACACAGACCCAGTGCTTCCTCAGGAACCAGAGACACACACATCATGACCCATTCACCTTCGGTGAAGACTTCAATGAACACTTGATTTGAGATGAAATAACCATATAATCATATTGTATGGTGATTGTACCTTCATCTCTCTCTACATGCATGACCAGGTTAGGGGGGAAATAACAGTACAATGATAGGGACATTACATACAATCCTGATGAACAATGGACATTGGACAGAGGCCTAAACAACCTTGATGAAGGGAAAAGTACAGTATGTTATATCCAGACATTTAGTGAAAGTCAATCTGGGTGGTAGAACGATGCATACAAAATCAGGTTAAAACACTGCATGACTCTGAAGCTTGCTTCCTTAGCTAATGTGGTAATCGTTTGCATGCAAGTCAAAACGCCCAATTTCATTACTGCTCAGCCTGGCGTATAAGTAGCCCTGTAAACCTCACAAGCAAACTCGGGTTCAAGATGTGTAGGTAGATGCAATTATGGGATACATAGTCTACAAATGGGTTACTAAATATAAATAGCACATATTGTAATCATTGTTGTGAAATAATATTGAGTGCGTAGTATTACTAGATGTAGTTACAGCATGTCATTTTCTGTTAACAACAGGTTCCTAAATGTGTTTTGACAGGGGAGTAGGACATGCATGTTTTACTGCAAACTAAACCCTTGCCTGTGTCTCGTTAAAGTCCTTTACTCCAACACAGTACACCATAGCTCCTAGAGACCGGCTTCTCTCTGCCTGTTTGTTGGGGGGGAAACCAAGAATCAGCACCAGAGTACATTGTTTTAACATGGTCTTTCCTTTACATCAACAGGAAGGTGAATGTTATATCAATCCAATTGGCCTACCTCCTGTTGTGCAGTGACGAGTTGGTGTTCGTTCAGCTCCCCATCAGTCAAGGCAATGATAACACTTGCTGTCCCTGTAACGGAGAGGTCAATCAATTGTATGACCTCAACATTGCCAAGTATAGAGTGCTCTTTCCTGTCTAACCCTAGTGACAGATGCCATTGGAAGCTCACCAAAGTTTTCATGGTGTATCTGCTCATTTGCCTGAAAGGAGAAGACAATGTTAGTCTTCTCATTATGTTCAATTTAAAAAATAATAATGTTAAACAGGTGTATAACATGACAAAGTAAGACCATGTCAGGAGCAGATAAATACCCTTTCCAAGCCCAGGTGCATAAAGGTGTCTCCACCAGGTATCTCTTTTCTCAGCACATTCAATCCTTTTCTTATCTCCACCCTGACAAACAACACAAATCACACGTTATAAAAAATATATGTCTTGGTCTGATGTCTAAATGTCATTACTGAGTAAAATAGTCATCACCACTTCTATTCCCCATACAAGAAAAACAGATGCGTCCCAAAATGCACCCTATAAACTGAATTTGGGATGCATTTAACCAATATTTTCAGTGTACCTGTTTTCTGTCAGTTTCATGAGAGTGGTTCCTCTGGATGAGAAGACAATGAAGGACATTCTCAACATTGGGCTGTAAAACAACACAGCACACAAACAACGGTTAGATACTATGGTGGTCCTGAACCGTTCAACAATTGCCTTTTGTCAAGCCTCAAAGAGGCCATACTATGTTACAACTCAACACTTAAACAAACAAACTAAAAATCGGGACCACACAATGGACACACTCTCCAAATCATTTATTTCATGTATATATTGTGACATGCAAACACATGGATCTCATGTGCTAGCTGACATCGCTGTGCACTCTGGTCATGTATGTCTTTGTCCTCCAGCTTGAAGCTCTCGAGCTGCCATTATGTTCCTAACACATGCCATTACCGCGGTTGGTTGGTAAGTGAATGAGCACATGGACAGTCTGTGCTCCATTGGGGAAATCTTTTTTTTTTTTGCTGGGGGGGGTTATGTATTGTCGAGTGCTGTTTCTCTTAAAGCTCGTTGGATGGATCCTGCAACTACAGGCCAAGCAGCAATGAAGATACTTTTCCTATTAATAAATAAATGCTTTTACAGAATTCCCATGCTGACGGCGATGAAGGGCTATTTCCCGGCATGCGTGTTGTTTATTTCTCTGGCTGACGCCGCAGAGTCTGGCTTTCACCCACCCTCACATGAGAGATCGCTATCACCTCCAGCTCGTGGCCTCAGCCAATCGGACAGTCCCTATTCAACTCACCTCTGTGCAGGAACTAGCCATGCTGCCTCTTCAGGCCCTGATTGACAACAAAATATCTTTGTGATGTTCACTTACCTGATGAACTTTTCAGCTAGATGCTCCACAAAGGAGTAGATTTCTATCCAGTGATGTTTGACACTGCCAGATCTTATAAAGAAAGAAAACAGAGGAATAGTTATATCCTACAACCTAACCTTGTTTAAACCCACATGTGACACATTTCCTAAATGTTTATCCAACATCTCCTAGAACTGTTTGTACTCTTGTGACATATAAAGTCAACACAAAATCCTAACAGAGAGGTTATCAGTAAGCTGATTGGCCAAACAATATGTCATGGAAAACACAAGCCATTTGAACATTAGCAGAAGAATCTCTATTGACACAAACTAACCCCATTTATTAGGGAAAAGGAGGAAAGTGAGTTAGGACACATCTGAGGACCAAGTCTGTAACTTAGCAACCTAGTAGCAGTAATAGTCCCTATAAAATAGTCCCTATGAAAACTGAATGCTCTCGACAGAGAAGAGCTTCATTTCCTCTTAGTTTGGGAGGGAAGGGACCTGGCTGGGGGTTGTGGCGGTGACTCGTTACTGAAGAAAACTACACATGGGAAATGATCTAATTTATTGAACTGAACCAAACCGCTGTTAGCGGATGGATGAAGCAGTAGCCTGAAATGCGACAATGCTGCTGACGAAGCCTCACATGGATGTCTGATGTAATAGTTACAATCTGGGCACCAGACATAACATTAACTTTCCCAGTTTAGTCTCCGCACTGGTTTTCTTGGTGTATACTTGTGTCATTAATGTGTAGGATAAACAGGCATGACATACTGTGCAGCTAGGGTTGAGTATATTCTTTAGAAGCTTTACAAACATTGCATTCAACAGAGTCAAAGCACCTTGTGAGGACAATACTTGTCAAAGTAAACAAACCTCAACCAAACAGAACTTGTGGAGGAGGTCGGCGAGCGTCACACTTGGATGTTCAACAAATGTGCTGAATAAACAGTGTTCATCTGAAGCGGCTTGAACAGACACAGTCGGACTGCTCTGACCCGAGGGAAGAGCCAATCTGTCAGGCATGCAGTTCCTTTCATTACTACGGGGGAAATACTACACCTCAAAATGGCTTCTTTCATGTACAGTACAGCCATATAGGGATAGTGTTTCAGTGATTTTCAAAGAGGAGTGAAGCTAAGGACTCCCAACCTTGGAGATTATATATTTTTTTTGCATCACAATGGATATTATTTGTGTTGGACAAGAATGTTTTCTGAGGTACCAGGCAGTTGTGGGATTGGAGTCTAGCTTGCAGTTTTCTCACCTGTATAAACAGCATTAGGAAAGGAAGTGGGCTATTGTCTTGTGAGATCCTGGAAGAAAAATGTTGTGGTACTTTTTCTTTGATACAATATTAATAGACTGAGTTAAACCATCACAGTTCAAAAGTTTTGGAAGTTGTTATTGCAAGCTTCAACAGCTTTGTTGAATGACTGAGCTCTTGATGACAGGAGTTTGAGATTATATCATATCAAAAAGAGTGCACGTTTCCTTTGTCTAGTGTTATATAATTGATAAATCCTCTGACTATACGTACATGGTAAACGGCACATGTCAGGCCATATGAAACTCATTTTGAAACTGATGGAACCCCATAGCCAAGAGAGAGAGTGAGCGGGGTAACATTCGGATGACTGGGATAATTAAAACCACGCGTTAGCTCTTTAATGTCTCTGCTGCTGGGGGAAACAGAAAAGATCCACCATGGATCTCCAACCACAGTCTTTCAGCCCACACAGCCCAAATAGATCAGGATTGGTGAGGGCTGTGCTCTAACCAACCCACTGAAATCTGTCCTGGGGAATAACAGACCAACGAGCACAACAGACAAATGACATAAGACGAATGACAGGCTATGGCCTCAAGGCCATAAACAACTGCTATTTAGTTTACTACAGCGTTTGATCGGACGGCTGTAGCTGTATTGTTTCCAAACACCTTTGGACACTCAGGACTGTGCTAGATGTCTGAGAGGGAGAGAATTTGTTACTTTAAACAAGAAAGCCCAGAATCATTTATATATATATATATTATTTTTTTAAATCAAGCTTTTCTTTCCGCTGACTGTGTGAAAACTCACCACTACAATGAGCAAAATGAAGTGAGTGAGGGAGAGAAAGAGACAGACAGAGAGAGTGTTCATTCGGTCTAGGCCAGGGATGTCAGAAAACATGTGGGGGAAAAAGCTCTGTCAGACCCAGGTGTTCAGTAAACGGCTCTGCTCTCACGCTTCTAAGTGTTGAGAGGAAAATACAACACCATGAAGCTGTAGGGTCCCTTTCCAGTTGGGCCTGCTGCATGTTAAGAACCACCCCAGTCTGCGAAGCAATGTTCTTACTCCAATTTAACTGACTATGCACATGGATTTGTACGGAGAGGCCATTAACCTACTTTTAGTTTGAGGCCTACTTGCTGTGTCTAGGCTTCCAACTGCAATCTTTCTTTACTCTCACTCCCTTTTGGATTTCTTTCTTTTTTTCCCTCTCTTTCTTCTTCTCACCCTCTTTCTCTGGGTGCAATATTATTTTCTCTAAATAGACTTACGTAGAAATGTGAGTTATCCATCTGCCATTCTCGTTGAAAGCAAGTCTAAGAAGCGGTAGATCTGTTCTATGTGCATTAATTCTATGGCTCCCGTTCTTAAGTTTTTGCGTCTTTGTACAATACAAAAATACAATACTTTGGCTTATGGAAAATATATTTCACAGCGGTTTAGATGGTACAATGATTCTCTACACCAGGGATCATCATCTTGATTCAGCCGCGGGCCAATTATTTTCTTGAGCGGATGGTCAGGGGTTCGGAACATAATTACAAATCATTTGTAAACGGCAAATTGACCAAACGGACACAAGATTGAACTGAAACAGAATAATTTCAAACCTTGCTGACATTTGTATACGATCACTCACTGTATATCTGTCTATTACGCGTGGGAATACTTTGGAACAGATTTCCAAAATGAAAATCATTTGGAGCTGATTTGCTGGCATGTTTACAGACTTTTATGTCCAACAATAAAATAATAATTTAAAATCACCCGCTGGCCGCCAGTTTGGTAACCCTGCTCTATACTATACTTGCTTGTTTTGTCACATAAACTGAAATTATTTAATTAAATCTTTTAGAATTTTAGCAACCAGGAAATGGCGGCACGATTTCTTCATAGTGCATCACCTTTAACAAGGCATTTATTCCTGCAAAACACACACGCCAAAGTCTTCTTCTGATGCGTTATGGAGGCCAGAGCAGCACCATGGTCCAGGAGAGAGAAAAACAACACATTCCGCAGTGAAAAAGTCTTGACATGTTTACATTATTTATAGACTCCAGATGTAGTTCGGGTTGGCTTGGATTTTAAAAATGATCACAACTTAACGCCCAACTTCAATGTTGGCTTGTGGAAAAAAACATTTAGCAATGATTAACATTCTTGTGAGGAATGACGAAGACTTGAAAAGGAAGAACAAATGGCTGCTACATGCAGCTTCTATTGGGAAAACACAGGTGCCAAATATAATTGTTTCCTATTGTCCCATAGCTTGATCAGAAAACAATTATATCAAGGGCAAGCGGGTCAAGACACACAGTATGGCTGTAGGAATCTGCTAGGGCATCAGAGCTTCTAGCATTATTATCTTGTCTTCTAAACAGTGAATGTTCCGTTGGCCAGAGTTTTTACGTCCTACAAGAGGTAAATGCAGGTGGCAGTAGCTAGGTTTCCATCCGAATGGCGACAGATTTTCCCGCAAATATTCCCGCAAATCTGCATTATGAAAATATGCGAATTTCCCCACCAGTTTCAACGAATTGCACACAAAATGTACCTTTTCACTTAAGTGTTCAAGGACCGAATAAAAATCAAATGTTCAATGTGTTTCCATAGCTTTTTCAACTTCCAAACCGATAGTTATGTCACAAATACTGTTGCGTTAAATAGCAAATGTGCCTAGTCTGGTCTTTACACATGTGCTCTAGACAACAGCAGATACAGTGCGAGTAGGCTCTGCGGGTAGGCTCTGCGGGTAGGTTCTGCGGGTAGGCTCTGCGGGTAGGCTCTGCGGGTAGGCTCTGCGGGTAGGCCCTGCGGGTAGGCTCTGCGGGTAGGCTCTGCGGGTAGGCTCTGCGGGTAGGTTCTGCGGGTAGGCTCTGCGGGTAGGCTCTGCGGGTAGGCTCTGCGGGTAGGCCCTGCGGGTTGGTTAGTCCACCTTGCACTTTCACCACCCTGTGAAGTTCATCAAAACTTATTTCATCTGTAGCCTAATAAACTGCATGCTTTCCCGAGTCGTATTGTGAGGACCACACAACAAATCATCGTGTGACTCCAAGTTTACTTCGATATTATGTTTATTATATCAATAATTGCGCTTGAAGGTGTTTCCATCACCATTTCTCGTATAATTAATGTTACAGACACAAAAAGATGCCACCATCTGTTGGCATTTATAAAATTGTACCCGAAACATCCTGTTTCCATCACAGCTGATGTGATTATTTTTTATACAGTATGACTTTACTCACATAAAAACTGTGGATGGAAATGTGGTTTTTATTTTATTTTTTATTTAACCTTTATTTAATTAGGCAAGTCAGTTAAGAACAAATTCTTATTTACAATGACGGCCTACCAAAAGGCAAAAGGTATCATGTGGGGATGGGGACATGGGATAAAAAAGAAAATACAAAAATATATAAATATAGGACAAAACACACATCACGTCAAGAGAGACAACACCACATAAAGAGAGGCCTAAGACAACATCATAGCAAGGCAGCAAGAAGGTAGCGACAACAATACTTCACGCAAAGCAGCCACAACTGTCAGTAACAGTGTCCATTATTGAGTCTTTGAATGAAGAGATGGAGATAAAACTGCCCAGTTTGAGTGTTTGTTGCAGGCTGCAGCGAACTGGTTACAGATAAGGAAGTAAGGGCAAGGAAGTGATGTCAGCAGACCAAAAGTAAAACTAGGGTGTTTTCCCATAACATCTGATGAGCATTAGCTACAGTGGTAGGGAGTGAGTTTTGATGATTTTCATTATGCAGAACATTTGGCTTCAGTACTGGTCTGCAGTGATAGAAACATGCCCTAAAACAATACATTTAGTTGTGTTCCTCATAAAACAGCAGGATAGGGCCTACCAGTCTGATTAAGCTCAAAGTCATACCCATAGAGATCTTATTAAATTACTAATTATATGGTCATACTTCAGTAGGCCTATAGTACACCACAACATAGGGATAACTTTAGCTTGGTTCTCTTTGATCCACTACCCATTTGGACCTTAACAGTAATGATTCATGATATTCACATGGTCCGTTTTCCTTTATTCGGTGACCACTTGGCTGAGGGAGATTTTTCCATAAACTAGTCGTGAAATTTACAGGATTTATATTCAAAGAAACTCGAGACCAAAGTGTTGACTCCAGCCACTCCAGTGTTCGGCGCATGTGACAAATAAAATTGGATTTGATTTGTATCCTAGTTGTAGCCCTATGCAGTGTGACAAGAGCCAGACCCAGAGGAAAAACTCCTGGTCCTATGGGATGCAACTAAGGCCCAGAGTTTTTCCTGTTCAGGTCTGGTCAGGAACCCAATGACCAAGCTAAAGTACAAAGGGCTATGCCCTTAATATACATCTCAACCAGAATATGGTCTGTGCTAGTGTTGTCACGATACCAGTATTGCAATACTATGACACCAGATTCGTCTTGACAAAAAAGAAAACATGAAGCAGAGTCAACTTTATGGTCCATTAAAACATACTTTTGCAAAATAGGGTGTGCTATAGCTTGCAAAAAAAAACAAATGTGACTCTGGGTGACAACACAAGACAAGTTTTTTCCACCAACATTAGGACTTGAGTCTGCTTCATGTTTTGTTTCCTTTGCTTCCTTACTTCCTAGTATTGCGATACTGGTGTTGTAAAAACACTTGCCTGTGCATCTCATAAACAGCTCAGGCCTGAGGGATGAGGGGATGTCACTAACGAGCATCCGGTTGTTTGAAGTCAGGAACTTCGCTTAGTAGCACCAACATCCTCATCATCAGGGCCACACAAGTTTGCACACATAGAAATTTATCAACATTGAATCATATATCTTCTACGAGTTGTGTTACCAGATGAGAACTTATCTAAAATATGTCCAAATTAGATCAGATATATTACATAAGGTCAGAGAACTGGCAATGTGGTGCCAGGACAACAACCTATCCCTTAACGTGAGCAAGACAAAGGAGCTGATCGTGGACTACAGAAAATGGCGGGCCGAACAGGCTAGAGGTCGACCGATTATTCGGAATGGCAGATTAATTAGGGCCGATTTCAAGTTTTCATAACAATCGGAAATCTGTATTTTTGGACACCGATTTGGCCGATTTTACCTTTATTTAACTAGGCAAGAACACATTCTTATTTTCAATTGACGGCCTAGGAACGGTGGGTTAACTGCCTTGTTCAGGGGCAGAATGACAGATTTTTACCTTGTCAGCTCAGGGATTCAATCTTGCAACCTTACAGTTAACTAGTCCAACGCTCTAACCACCTGATTACATTGCACTCCACGAGGAGACTGCCTGTTACGGGAATGCAGTAAGAAGCCACGGTAAGTTGCTAGCTAGCATTAAACTTATCGTTTAAAAACAATCAATCAATCATAATCACTAGTTAACTACACATGATTGATGCTATTACTAGTTTATCTAGTGTCCTGCGTTTCATATGATCGATGTGGTGTGTATTCGCGAAAAAGGACTGTCTTGCTCCAATGTGGACCTAACCATAAACATCAATGCCTTTCTTAAAATCAATACACAAGTATATATTTTTTTACCTGCATATTTACTTAATATTGCCTGCTAACCTGGCTGAGAACTCTGTGAAGACTATTTCTTCCTAACAAAGACAGCCAACTTCGCCAAACGGGGGATGATTTAACAAAAGCGCATTTGCGAAAAAAGCACAATCATTGCACGACTGTACCTAACCATAAAAATCAATGCCTTTCTTAAAATCAATACACTTAAACCTGCATCAATACATTTAAACCTGCATATTTTGCTAAAACAAATCCAGGTTAGCAGGCAATATTAACCAGGTGAAATTGTGTCAGTTCTGCGTTCATTGCACGCAGTCAGTGTATATGCAACAGTTTGGGCCGCCTAATTTGCCAGAATTTTACGTAATTGTCACGTTCTGACCTTAGTTCCTTTGTTATGTCTTTGTTTTAGTATGGTCAGGGTGAGAGTTGGGGTGGGTAGTCTATGTTATTTTTTCTATGTTGTGTTTATGTGTTTGGCCTGGTATGGTTCTCAATCAGAGGCAGGTGTCGTTCGTTGTCTCTGCTTGAGAATCATACTTAGGTAGCCTTTTCCCACCTGTGTTTTGTGGGTGATTATTTTCTGTCTAGTGTTTTCTGCACCTTTCAGGACTGTTTCGGTTTTTGTTTATTTCACATTGTTATTTTGTATTTTCAGTGTTCAGTCAATAAACATCATGAACACATACCACGCTGCGCATTGGTCCGACATGTCTTACTCCTCGTCAGAGGAGGACGAAGAATCCCGGTACAGTAATTATGACATAATATTGAAGGTTGTGCAATGTAACAGGAATATTTAGACTTATGGATGCCACCCGTTAGATAAAATACGGAACGGTTCCGTATTTCACTGAAAGAATAAACGTCTTGTTTTCGAAATGATAGTTTCCGGATTCGACCATATTAATGAAGGCTCATATTTCACACATATTTCTGTGTGTTATTATGTTATATTTAAGTCTATGATTTGATAGAGCAGTCTGACTGAGCGATGGTAGGCACCAGCAGGCTCGTTGCATTCATTCAAACAGCACTTTCGTGCGTGATACTAAAGTGCCTATAAAAACATCCAATAGTCAAAGGTATATGAAATACAAATCGTATAGAGAGGAATTGTCCTATAATTCCTATAATAACTACAACCTAAAACATCTTACCTGTGAATATTGAAGACTCCTGTTAAAAGGAACCACCAGCTTTCATATGTTCTCATGTTCTGAGCAAGGAACTTAAACGTTAGCTTTTTTACATGGCACATATTGCACTTTTACTTTCTTCTCCAACACTTTGTTTTTGCATTATTTAAACCAAATTGAACATGTTTAATTTTATTTGAGGCTAAATTGATATTATTGATGTATTATATTAAGTTAAAATAAGTGTTAATTCAGTATTGTTGTAATTTTCATTATTACAAATACCTTTTTTTTTTAATTGGCCGTTTTATCGTTATCGGCTTTTTTGGTCCTCCAATAATCTGTATCGGCTTTGAAAAATCATAATCGGTCGACCTCTAGAACAGGCCCCCATTAACATCGACTGGGCTGTAGTGGAGCGGGTCGAGAGTTTCAAGTTCCTTGGTGTCCACATCACCAACAACCTATCATGGTCCAAACACACCAAGAAAGTCGTGAAGAGGGCACGATAAAACCTTATCCTCCTCAGGAGCCTGAAAAGATTTGGCATGGGTCCCCAGATCCTCAAAAGGTTCTACAGCTGCACCATCGTGAGCATCCTGACTGGTTGCATCACTGCCTAGTATGGCAACTGCTCGGCATCTGACCGTAAGGCGCTACGGCCCAGTACATCACTGGGGCCAAGCTTCCTTCCATTCAGGATATCCAGGACCTATATAATAGGCTATGTCAGAGGAAAGCCCATAAAAGTGTCAGAGACTCCAGTCACCCAAGTCATAGACTGTTTCTCTTCTACCGCACAGCAAGCGGTACTGGAGTGCCAAGTCATTAACAGATTCTACCCCCAAGCCATAAGACTGCTGAACAATTAATCAAATGGCCAATGGACTATTTACATTGACCCCCCATTGACTATTTACATTGACTGTTGGTTAAGGGCTTGTAAGTAAGCATTTCATGGTAAGGTCTACACTTGTTGTATTCGGCGCATGTGATTTGATTTGACATTCTGACTGCAAATTGACACAATACATTATATACAATTCATTTCTATTGGGCACAAAATATTCTGAAACACAACCAAAACAAACAGCAAATGCATCCAACAAATGTGTAGAGTCACGCGCTTGATGTAGTCATTGCGTGCTATGGAACCAAATACTTAACTTTTTACTACTTTAATACACATATAACTGAATTTGTCCCAATACTATTGGTTCCCTAAAATGGGGGGACTATGTACAAAAAGTGCTGTAATTTCACCCGATATGGATGAAAATACCCTTAATTGAAAGCTGATAGTCTGCACTTTAACCCTATATTCATTGTATCATTTAAAATCCAAAGTCATGGAGTAGAGAGCCAAAACAACAAAAAACGTGTCCCTGTCCTAAACATTTTGGAGCTCACTGTACACTATTGTCTGTTTAGTAATGACTTAATACCGTGTAACGAGCGAGGCTTGGCATCTCAATATAACGGCTCCCTGGGTTTATTATGCAGTATAATAATAAATATACCATTTAGACAGTTACTTACTTGTCAAGCACAAAATACAAGTCAAACGCCCCCTGACATGTACTTTCCTCCCCTTCTTCTTCTACTTCTTGCTCTGGTTCAGCATTTACAGATGCTAAAGTAAACATAAAAAATCCAAGGAAAAGTAGGGCAAGAGACACTTTTCTCCAAAACCTCGCCATCTTTCCCCCGCCAAAAACGCAAAATACTCCAAAACCTCAATGGAACTAAGTCAATGCTGTCTCACATCCACAAAGTCTTGAAATTACTTATCTAGGCAGAGATGCATAACCGACAAAAAAGACGGTCAAGGCTGCGCCATAGAAAACCGATGCTCTCAGTTTCCAAACAATACAGACCGTGTTGGTGAAGGCGAATATACCATACCAAAACTTGCAGCACTTTATTATCCTTTGAAAACGTAGAAAATAATTTGTTCAGAGATTTTACTCTAAGATATCATCCTGTCATATTCGCATGATAAAACAATCGTGGAGTATTTGAGTAACAAATCTCAAATGTTTCAACGTGTTAGATTATATGTGGATAATTCACAAAAAGACACGTTTCCTGTGAAAAGTGTCAAAATAATTTTGGTTAAAAAAGCTACATGGAGACGTGCAATGTTAAGAACTGGGAGCTCGGGAACAAACATGGCAGAAATGAACCAGGTTTCATATTTCTGCCTAGAGAAAAAAAACGAAAAAAGGTCGAGATTTCATCTTGCACCTCCCTCTCAAGGAGCTAACTTTGGAGAAACATATGCCTGCCTATAAAACAAGGAAGAAATGATGAGCTGCAGCATCCACTGACATCTTAACACCAAAATCCCATCTGTCCAGAATGTTATTGTAGGCTAACAGAGTACCACAGTATGAGTCATTATACCCAGAAAACCTAGCAGTCAAACAAGGAAATTGTTCCATTTTTTTTTCTCCACCATCCATTTTCCCATAGGGGATTTTAGAAACACTTAAAATAAGGGCTGAGTTTCTTGTAGGTTTACCCTGGCAAGACATTTGGATTTAAATCTCTATAGGACAACGTGACTTTTATCAATATATTTGCCTGTATTTACCCCCCCCCCCCCCCTCCCATGAAATGCTAATTAGCTGCTAATGTGGCTATCATAAAGAACTACAAATGCCATGATGATCTGGACGAAACTGCCAAATCGAGGCAAAGGTAAGAATCTCTGGATTAATTATCTAATGTTGGCTACATTTAATAATTAATAAATTGGCAACATTTTTTTCAATTGATAATTTTGTGAACTGTTGTGTGCACGTTTTCAATTGACAATCCCTATTAGCAAAGGTCTCAGCTAGAGATGACGTGCAGGAGCTTGCAGGGATTTGTAGTCTTGCATGATGTCTACTTTGATGCTAATTAGCATTTTAGAATCTGAGAGTAAATACAGCCAAATATGTTGATTAAAGTCAACTTGTCTGAGAGTTTTACATGATTATCGAAATATTACGCCAGGATATTCATACACAAAACACAGTTTTAGGTGTTTTGAAAATTCCCTATGGGAAAAATGAATGGTGGAAAAATTATTAGAAACCACCATGGGCTCCAGAGTGGCGCAGCGGTCTAAGGCACTGCATCTCAGTGCACTACAGTCTCTGGTTCGAATCCAGACTGTATCACACCTGCCCGTGATTGGGAGTCCCATATGGTGGCGCACAATTTGCCCAGCATCATCTGGGTTTGGCTGGGGTAGGCCGTCATTGTAAATAAGAATTTTTTCTTAACTGACTTACCTAGTTAAATTTAAAAAATCCCTGTTTGACTGCTAGGTGTTATGGTATTATGACACATCTGCTGTTGGGCTCTATTGAGTATGGTATGAGTCATAAGGATAAAATAATAGCCAATCAACATTGAGCTGAACTGAGTGAGCTCAACTGTGAATGGTCCTGGAGCACCAAAAAAAATGTAATGGGAAGCTAGTTTGGATTTGGCTTCACTCCAATAACATCACAACGAGAGCAATATGTCATTGACAGAAACAACTTGAATTGTTGCATCTCGTTGTGTTGTCCCCTGGTGGCTAGCTAGCTAAAATTGGCCATTTCCTAAATTAGCCATGGATGAAGATTGACTCGTTGTTTTACTTAATTCTCCGTACTGGCCAATGATTATAACAGCGATTCTGATCCAGCCATAAATTCATACATTGTGCCCCTGGCCTGAGATGATGGACGTTCAATATGTAGCTAGATGTAGAAGGCTAATGTTCACTTGCTAATGTTGCACATGAAAGGAATTTAAGCTGGCGAGCAAACATTTTAGCCAGGTAGCCTAGGACAACAAAAATGTAAGTGTGTACTGTATGACGGCATCACAGAACGTTTCATCAACATGAAAGAGAGGAGGAGGGCATTGGTGTTTTTCTTCAAGTAGGGTGAGTCAACATCTACTTGCATGAACGCACACAAGCGGAAAGAAATCACAGAAATCACCTGACAGAGGTTGCTCTCCAGTTTTGTGATGAAACAAATACGTGGTTGAATTTATTCTGCCACTGTGTCTTCTTATTGTCTCGGCCTTAGGCCTATATATCATGTTTGCAAGGTATATAAACAAACAGGTTATAGAGCAAACAATGCAATTATCACAATACACACTGCAGGTTGTAATATGTCTTTTCTCTCTGGCTTGGCTTCCCCAGTGATTTTACCCACTCACAGTTACTGTGCATATTACTAGCCTTTTCACAGCCCATCCCAGCATAAGACTAGTCTGATTAATCAGGCTGTAATACACAATGAATTTGTATATACAGCCTGAAACTAATGGCTGAACAATCCTATAACTGTTCTTTACAAGAATGTTTAATAAAATGACATTTAAAGGTGCACTATGCAGAAAGCGCGTCATCATTTCCTGTTTGCAAAAATGTGAATAGTTCGCCTAATTTCAGTTTATGTGTCAAAACAAGCAAGTATAGTGTGGAGATGCTAAAACTAAACGTAAGAATGGGAAGCATAGAAATACTGCACATAGAAGAGATCTACCACTTCTTAGACATGCTTTCATTGACAATGACAGATCTACAACTCACATTTCCATGTGAATTTGGTCATGTCGCCCAACAAGTTACATATTACAGCTTTAAACTCTACCGGTTGTCTGTGCGGTTTGTTATTCAGCTGCTCAAAATTAAAAAAAAAACGGAAAGTATTGTTTACCCAACTTTTTAGAGAACCGGTAGGCATAGGCTATGGTTCGGTTCGGCACCATGGTAAAGTTAGTTTTATATTGTATATACGGTTTTCTCTCATCAATAGCTATTGAACTAATAAGCTTGTCATGAAAATAAGAAAATTATATAAAATAAAATTGTATTTGTCACATACTCATGGTTAGCAGATGTTAATGCGAGTGTAGCTAAATGCTTGTGCTCATAGTTCCGACCATGCAGTAATATCTAACAAGTAATCTAACCTAACAATTTCACAATAACTACCTTATACACACAAGTGTAAAGGAATTAATAAGAATATGTACATAAAAATATATGGATGAGCGATGGTCGAACGGCAGAGGCAAGATGCAGTAGATGGTATAGAGTACAGTATATACATATGAGATGAGTAATGTAGGATATGTAAACATTATATAAATGGCATTGTTTAAAGTGGCTAGTGATACTTTTATTGCATCCATTTTTCCATTATTAAAGTGGCTAGAGATTTGAGTCAGTATGTTGGCAGCAGCCACTCAATGTTAGTGATGGCTGTTTATTAACAGTCTGATGGCCTTGAGATAGAAGCTGTTTTTCAGTCTCTCGGTCCCCGCTTTGATACACCTGTACTGACCTCGCCTTCTGGATGATAGCGGGGTGAACAGGCAGTGGCTCGGGTGGTTGTGTTCTTGATGATCTTTATGGCCTTCCTGTGACATCGGGTGGTGTAGGTGTTCTGGAGGGCAGGTCGTTTGCCCCCGGTGATGCGTTGTGCAGACCTCACTACCCTCTGGAGAGCCTTATGGTTGTGGGCGGAGCAGTTGCCGTACCATGCGGTGATACAGCCCGACAGGATGCTCTTGATTGTGCATCTGTAAACGTTTGTGAGTGTTTTTGGTGACAAGCCAAATTTCTTCAGTCTCCTGAGGTTGAAGAGGCGCTGCTGCGCCTTCTTCACCACGCTGTCTGTGTGGGTGGACCATTTCAGTTTGTCTGTGATGTGTACGCCGAGGAACTTAAAACTTTCCACCTTCTCCTCTACTGTCCCGTCGATGTGGATAGGGGGCTGCTCCCTCTGCTGTTTCCTGAAGTCCACAATCATCTCCTTTGTTTTGTTGACATTGAGTGTGAGGTTATTTTCCTGACATCACACTCCGAGGGCCCTCACCTCCTCCACCCTGTAGGCCGTCTCGTCGTTGTTGGTAATCAAGCCTACCACTGTAGTGTCGTCTACAAACTTGATGATTGAGTTGGATGCGTGCATGGCCACTCAGT
The DNA here is from genome assembly GCF_002021735.2 of Oncorhynchus kisutch. Classification (NCBI taxonomy): domain Eukaryota; kingdom Metazoa; phylum Chordata; class Actinopteri; order Salmoniformes; family Salmonidae; genus Oncorhynchus; species Oncorhynchus kisutch. The sequence continues at coordinate 16,236,224 of NC_034193.2, forward strand.
CATGGGTGGACAGGGAGTACAGGAGATGGCTGAGAACGCACCCTTGTGGGGCCCCAGTATTGAGGATCAGCAGGGTGGAGATGTTGTTACCTACCCTCACCACCTGGGGGCGGCCCGTCAGGAAGTCCAAGACCCTGTCAGGAGGTCCAGGACAGGGCAGTTTGACGAGTTTGGAGGGTACTATGGTGTTAAATGCTGAGCTGTAGTCAAAGAACAGCATTCTTACATAGGTATTCCTCTTGTCCAGATAGGTTAGGACAGTGTGCAGTGTGATTGTGATTGCATCGTCTGTGGACCTATTGGGGCGGTAAGTAAATTGGAGTGGGTCTAAGGTGTCAGGTAGGGTGGAAGTGACATGGTCCTTGACTAGTCTCTCAAAGCACTTCATGATGACGGAAGTGAGTGCAACGGGGCGATAGTCATTTAGCTCAGTTACTTTCGCTTTTTTGGGAACAGGAACAATGGTGGCCCTCTTGAAGCATGTGGGAACAGCAGACTGGGATAAGGATTGATTGAATATGTCCGTAAACACACCAGCCAGCTGGTCTGCGCATGCTCTGAGGACGCGGCTGGGGAGGCCATCTGGGCCGGCAGCCTTGTGAGGGTTAACACATTTAAATGTTTTACTCACGTTGGCTGCAGTGAAGGAGAGCCCACAGGTTTTGGTAGCGGGCCGTGTCAATGGCACTGTGTTGTCCTCAAAGCTAGCAATGAAGTTGTTTAGATTATCTGGAAGCAAGACATCATGGTCTGCGACGGGGCTGGTTTTCATTTTGTAGTCCGTGATTGACTGTAGACCCTGCCACATACCTCTCGTGTCTGAGCCATTGAATTGCGACTCTACTTTGTCTCTATACTGACGCTTAGATTGTTTGATTGCCTTGCGAAGGGAATGGGTACACAGTTTGTAGTCGGTCATGTTTCCGGTCACCTTGCCCTCATTAAAAGCTGTGGTTCGCGCTTTCAGTTGTGCGCGAATGCTGCCATCAATCCACCGTTTCTGGTTGGGGAATGCTTTAATAGACGCTGTGGGTACAACATCACCGATGCACTTGCTAATAAATTCGCTCACCGAATCAGCGTATTCATCAATGTTACTGTCCGATGCCATGCGGAACATATCCCAGTCCACGTGATCGAAGCAATCTTGAAGCGTGGAATCTGACTGGTCCGACCAGCGTTGAACAGATCTGAGCACGGGCGCTTCCTGTTTTAGTTTCTGTCTATAGGCTGGGAGCAACAAAATGGAGTCGTGGTCAGATTTTACTAAAGGAGGGCGGGGGAGGGCTTTATATGCGTTGCGGAAGTTATAATAACAATGATCCAGGGTTTTGCCAGCCCGGGTCGCGCATTCAATATGCTTATCAAATTTAGGGAGCCTTTGTTTTCAGATTAGCCTCAAGATAGCCTCAAGATATGTGGTTTCCAGTTTACATAGAGTCAAATGAATATCTTTCAGGGCCGTTGAGGTGTCTGCTTGGGGCGGGATATACTCGACTGTAATTATAATCGAAGAGAATTCTCTTGGTAGATAATGCGGTCTGCATTTGAATGAATTCTAGGTCAGGTGAACAAAAGGACTTTAGTTCCTGTATGTTGTTATGATCACACCACGTCTCGTCAATCATAAGGCATACACCCCTGCCCTTCTTCTTACCAGAGAGATGTTTGTTTCTGTATTGGGCTGTTATGTTTTCCCACCTTGTTGGGCTTACACACGGATGACATGTAAGGCCTATTGTCTATTCAAGAAATCCCAAAATATCCCTTTAAGAGATAAACATGGTAATGATTTCACTGATTGCACATAAAGGAAGATAGTTCCTAAATGATAGTGTGCTTGCTTTGTTATTGTCACGTCCTGACCTTAGTTCCTTTTTTATGTCTCTATTTTGGTTTGGTCAGGGCGCGAGTTGGGGTGGGAATTCTATGTTTTTCATTTTATGTTTTGTTCTGTGTGTTGTATTTCTATGTGTTTGGCCTGGTATGGTTCCCAATCAGAGGCAGCTGTCAATCGTTGTATCGGATTGAGAACCATACTTAGGTAGCCTGTTCCCACCTGTGTTGGTGGGTAGTTGTTTTCTGTTTTTGTATTCTGTACCAGACAGAACGGTTTCGTTCATTCTCTTTTGTTGTTTTTCCATTCAGTGTTCAATTCATAATAAAAGATGAACACTTACAACGCTGCACCTTGGTCCTCACCTTCTTCAACCCACGACAGCTGTTACAGTTATCCAACTGATCTTGTTTCCTTTCTGTCATCCTGTGAACCCCGTTCATTGCTGCTTGCAGCTATATTTATTGTTTCTGTATACTTCTCTAGACAAACAAAGTTAATAGATTTATTCAAGATAAAATCTCACCTCTTGTAGGTTACCACTGACTTGTAACCTACCTTAACCCTTGTTTACTGGGCTGGTCCTTCCAGTTAATTAGCACTGTGGAATGATGTGACTATGTAATTGTCATGTAATTAGCCTACACATTTATAATGACATGCAATTACTGGGACTGTAATGAACACATGTTGATTGGCACATTCTCATCCTCTCTCAGAGGCTGAATGTTGAAGAGCCAAGTAGGCAGAAGCTGTAGTGATGTCCACAGTATTTAATCCATAGCCAGCAAGCTGCTGCAGGTACCACATGAGTCAGCTGTAAAGCAAAGTTACGCCTCCAGAGACAAGTAAAGTAAGAATTATCAAATGAATGTGATGACTACAGGAAAACCGGACGTCTGTCTTAACATGTATTTCTCCATTGATCATTTTTCCCATTACTCTTATCTACTTTTTCACACAATGGAAACATATAGTACAATACAGTACAGTGCATACAGTACATGAAATACAGAACACACACACATACTGTACACACACACACACACACACACACACACACACACACACACACACACACACACACACACACACACACATACACAGCTAAACTTTAGCTACTGTATGTGGTCTGTGATTAGCTTCATTCATCTCTTCATTCAAAGACTCAATCATGGACACTCTTGCTGACAGTTGTGGCTGCTTTGCATGATGAATTGTTGTCTCTACCTTCTTGCCCTTTGTGCCTTTGTCTGTGCCCTATAATGTTTGTACCATGTTTCGTGCTGCTACCATGTTGTTGTCATGTTGTGTTGCTACCATGCTGTGTTGTCATGTGTTGCTGCCTGGCTGTTTTGTTGTCTTAGGTCTCTCTTTATGTAGTGTTGTGTTGTCTCTCTTGTCCCTCGGCTCTGCACGTGTTTATGTACGTGGTATTCCCTGCATAACGTATCCTGTTAAATCCTTGTGTTTTGAAAATGTGCTCGCCAAAAGCTGGTCTGTTCTCACTCTCTCACTGATCAGTATCTGTGCCTCTGAGATGTTACAGCTGCACTGCCATCTCCTGGGTGGAATGGATTTGCATCCCAGTGGTTGAATAGAATGGTGTAACAAATTGAAACTGCAGAAAGCAACTAGAATGGGTAAGTATGACTTGAATTGACAGACTGATAATTGTTCTCAGGTTTTAAATTCTCATCTGAATGAGTAGTTTTTGTAAAATGCTTTTGCTACTTAGAGCTGAAACACAGTTTATCTCAGGCATAATCTCACTAATTTGTTGGTTTGGATTATTACAAGAGGCTCTAACGGAAAGTTGTGTAACAATGGCTGGGATTGATTCCATTTTGTTGGTGTGTTTAATTGCCATCGGGAGAAAATCTGGTAGGAATTGTATTAATTATAATGTGTTTGGTGTTATATGATATAAAAAGCTGCTTGGTTTTCTTGATCAACTCCTAACCTCTGTTATAAAACAATACACATATGTATTATTGTGTTTCCATTGCCTTTATTGTGTCCCACCATTGGAATTGATACAACCCAAATGTCTTCACATGGCAAGTCACTATGTATGGACACAACACAACTTCCCATACACAGCAAAAAGACCCTGAATCAAATTTAAGAATGCTCCCCCAACAGACAGGACAATTTGTTTGTAAAGGTCCTAACAATGTTACTTGAAATTATATAAGAATATCATAGGAAAAGCAAATATGTCATTACAAATATTTCAGCGTTTGATTCAATGCTGCTTTTTAAACTAGTTTCAGCTTTCCTGCTCTCGCACAATTTACAATTCACATTATTTTTGACAGCCAAAGATCTAAGTTGCTTTGACAAATAATTGCCACAAAGGCTAGTGGATCAGTAACTCAAACACAAACATAGTTTCTGAACCACTCCTTTAAGAGTCACATTTCAGTATAACATTTAAATTCACTCACACTTTCTTAAATCATTCTGCAATCACAGTAGTTTTCAGAAGTAAAAACTATAAGTAAAAACAAACCACAAACTGGTTCAGAACCTCTCACATTTTCTTGCAAAACGAGAACAGGCTACAGAAAGAAGGCTTAGGTGCAGAGGCTGGTTGCCTAAATTTGGTCAATTACATATAACGGTACCCTACACACTTCTCTCCTCTGAGAACATAAGATCCTAAACGCCTTTGGCTGCCAACATCCACAGTTGGAGACTTCACTTCTTTGCACCGGCGAAGTGCTTGTTGAGGATGCCCTTGGCGGTGTCCAGGGCTGCGTCGGCGGGCACGGGGATGTGAGGGGTGACCCCGGCACCCTCCCAGGCGGGGCCCTGGGCTGTGTCTGAATGGGTGGTGGGGATGCTCAGGAACACATCACTGTCGCCCACGCGGAAGGTCTCAGGGGGGTGTGAGGCACCGTTGGTGGTCTCGCCCACGATCATGGCCCGACCATGCTTCTTCATGATGTAGACAAACTCCTCGGCGGCGCCGGCCGTGGCTCTGCTGGTCAAGATGATCAGGCTCTTCTTAGAGCCATACCTCGCACCTGAGAGAGAAGATGAGAGTCATTTTCATCTGCTGACAGCGCACAGTTGTGTTCTGCTTAATCCAAATCGATAAACTCATTATACAGTGCACATTATGAAACTTTAGAATTTTTTTTAACCTGTGAGCTCAGGTAGAGTCCACAGCTCCTTAGTGGTGCCAGACGGTCTGTCGTACAGTTTGTCCAGCAAGACCTGCTTGTCTGCATCAAAGAAGTAGGAGCAGAAGCCCGCAATGGCAGTAGTGGCCCCGCCAACGTTGTTTCTGCAAAATCAATTATACAAACTCATTCAATATAAAAGATGAACATGTTGTAAAACTTTCCCTATGGTGCAACTGTCCCCATTTAACCCAACAAAATGGTAAGCCACTCTGTAACTCTGTTCATCTTGGTGAACATAAATATGTTCCTCCAGTTGCTATGCTCGTAATTTGAGCTTTGATTTTCACTATAAAGAGAAGTTCTACAGATGTAGGATCTTAATTTGAGCCAGTTTGCCACAGCAGGAAAATAATTATGCAGCAACAGTAGATGTGAATTATTATGGGAATTATAATTAATGAACATTTTTGTAAGGGTTGATACATTTTTCATAAGGGAAAATCAAAATTACAAACTTCCGAAGCCTTTTTAAACCTCATACACACAACTAGTTTGACATTCTTCTGCAACAGTGTGATCAAATTATGATCCTACATCTGTACCTGAGATCAACAATCAGAGCGTCAGTGTTAACAACTTTGTTCCACACATGCTCCACGATGATCTGGGCAATGGCCTGAACCTCCTCGAAGTTACCAAACATGTCAAAGCGCAGGTAGCCAATGTTGTTCTCAAAAAGATCCGTGTGGAAGGAGACCTTGATCAGCTCAATGAACATCTCTGGAGATGGGTTCTGAAATCAACATAAAATGTCTCAAAATTGTCCCCCCTCAATATATATATTTTTCAGGCAAATATTCATTAAAAAGTTGCTCTCTGGATTCACATAAAAGTATTCTCTATAGATAAATGTATTACATAGGCTAGAAATACAATACAACATCAAATGTGTCTTACCATTGGTGGCAGGGGTGGGGTGTTGTGTGTGGTCTTCAGGCACTTGTCTCCAGACAGTGTCATGAGGTCAGCGGAGAGTTTAGTCTCCAGATCCACCTTTGAAGAGATCAAGTTGTAGTCACCGCTCGCTGCTGCCAGCTTCTCTGCAACGTCCGCTCCGACATTCTCAAAGGCGTAGTTGTCGGCCACCAGAGTGCCAGCTGCCTCGAGAATGGCAGGGATCTCGGCACGGAGGTTAATGATCTTAATGGCAACAGCCAGGGCATCTTCAGCATCGACCTCAACATCGGGCGTCACGCCGGTGACCTCCCAAGACTTCCCTGTGATTGGGTTGATGGACTTAGCCGAGGGCACTGTGACATAGAAGTCTGTGTCCCCAATCTTGATCTTGTCAATTTTCACGGACCCGCCAGCAGTTTTCTCCCCAACGATTGTCGCCCTCTTGAGGTTCTTCAGACAGTAGGCGACATCCTCTGCAATTCCCTTGGTGTTTGCACTGGTCAGGATGACGAGGGATTTCTTGGTACCGTACCTCTCGCCCAGCAGTGTGGGCATGGACCACATCTCGGTGGTGGTGTCGGAGGGACGGTCGTACACGCTGTCGATGTGAATCAGAGGCTCGGCGTCGGTGAAATAAGACACAATGTATGGGATGCCAGACAGATCCCCGCTGCCTGTGTAGCGGAGGTCAAAGATCAGAGCGGACGTGGGCAGAATTTTTTTCCAGACCAGCTCCAGGAGGAGGGTGCCAATCTTGTCGGCCAACTCCTCCCCGATGATGTGGTCGATCCTCAGGTAGCCGATGTTGCCCTCTAAGACCTCCAGCTTAATGGAGCTCTGGAGCACGCCGATAAGCTGGTCCGGTGGCAGGGGTGGCAGGGCAGGGGCCACCGCAGGGACATAGTTGGGCTCATTGGAGATGACCAGTCGGGGGTCGTTGATGGTACTCTGGACCCCACCGGTCAGGACAGAGGCGAGAGTGTCGGGGTCAGGGATGCTGAGGATCTCTGTATTGCTGCTCGCAGCGTCAATGGCCTCCTGCATGCCAGTCAGCTTCTCCGGAGAGCAGTAGTTGTCCAGGAGAATTTTAGCCATGTCTACAATCAGGTCGGGTGCAAAAGCGCTGTGGATGGCAACATTGCCGAAGACCACCACTGATGCCAACAAGAGGAGAGACTTTGCCATCTTGTCGGGTTTCTAGATTGCAGTAAACCACAGTAGTAGCTGCTCTGCGGTGGAACGTACGTCTGCAAAGAGGTCCTTGGTCAAATGAGACTCTTTCTCCTGAAAGTTTCTGTTAACACACACAAGGCTTTTCCTCACAATAAACCTTTAATCGTATTATCCTGAGTACTTGGGTAAGACAATAACAAGCTAACAATGTAGGTGCAACATGTTGCCCAAGATGTAGATGTTAAAAATATGTTTGTTGCTGTGCATGTGAGGTAAGGTTTGACTAGACACAAATATCTGCTATGATTATACTTGGTGGAAATATTCACATTACTGTATACATATATGAATATTTTTCATTTGAAGAAAACATCTCACTGATTGAACATCAATGTTAACTAGATATAACTAGATATAAATATATATATATATATATATTTTTTTTGTACCTTGTAATTAGACCTTCTGTTGGTCAGTAAGTTGATCTTAAGTGTAATATATTACCTGTCCTTATACCATATTTAGGAGTCTAATCTCACACTCAGCATTATCCTTAGAATATAGAATTTATACTTAGAACATAGAATTTATACTTAGGACATATAACTTATACTTAGAACATAGAATTGTACTTAGAACATAGAACTTGTACTTAGAATTTATACTTAAAACTTAGAACATAAAATAGTCAAGTCGTCCACCCCCCCCCTTTCTTAATTTCCCATTGGCTGACCCAATATTATGGTCTGTAAATATGACATTGAGCTCTGAACAGTTCATCTCAGGTAATCAATAACTCACAAGTTTATTTAACACTTTAGTGTTGATTAAAAATCAAATGAAACTTACCAGGAACCAACAACATTTGCTCTACAGTTATATTCAACCTACTATACCAGCGTAAAAAATACAATTTGTGTTTTCTCTTCTAAGCTACAGTATATGGCCTCCGTTTGGTCATGACACTATTCATCATTTCATGTGGACAGACTGCGTAAACATAAATGGTACCGTAGATCTGTCATGATAAAAAGGGATGCTCTTCGTTCCGGTTCCGATCCTTGTTCTATAGTCTTTTCTCCTAACATGTATGAGCCCAGAACTTAATCAAGCATTTGACCAATTATGTGAAACTAGGTTAACCGATATTACACTATTCATAATGAGTTCATGTGGTTATCGTTGATGCTAATACACAGTAGGAGAACTGAGTACAGTAGTTCACTACAGGTTTGTATAGGAAATGCTCCCTCTACTGACTGGATAAAGACTCCTCTACGTTGCATGACTTAACAAATGAAGAAAAGGACAAATAACAAATGCATTTAAAAGCAGATTAATATAGAAGTATAAAGTATTTGCGATAATCAAATGAAGTCCGTGATAGTACAATGAAATGAAATATCAACCCTGTTTCCTCGCCCATATTTAGGCCAACACAAATGTAGCCCAAAGAGTTACATCAAAGAGATTAAAAATACATTTAGATATTCATAACATATAAACAAGAGGATTTACTTCTAAATCTAATCCAATTTCTCAAACAAAATGACGCACAGAGGGGTTGGTCAAATTCATCGAAGGCAACGCATTTGATCCCAGTGCTGCGACAGTTATTGATCTGTATATTTTCAGGTGCAAAAAGAACGCTTTCAAAAGGTGCCTAAATAATAATGTGCTATCTACTATTTTAAGATTTCGAATAAGAGAACCAAAATAGCTTTCCTTGGGGTGGATATATATTATACCACAGATACATTATGTCAGGTTACAGAAAAATGATGATAATAAATAACATTTCTGTTAGAAATTACACAGGAAAAATAACATCATTCCAAATACAGGACAAACAAAGCAAACATTTAAAGGAAAGAGAAACGTGACCACTATTTCCCTTTATCTCGCTTTAAAAGCCTGGCTGCAATGATTCTCTGTGCAACACTCAGAGCATCATTTGCCTGGGCAGCAACGTGTGGCTCGACCCCAGAGACACTCCACACCTTCCCAGTAACAGCACTCAGGACCACCTGGTTAGGTATGGAAGCATACAGGATACTATTCCCGATCTGGTAGGTGCCGCTGGACAGGGACCCTCCGATGGTCGGCTCCCCAATCACCTTCACTCTGTTCAGGTCCTTCATGGCCCGCGTGAACACTTCGGCAGCTGACCCTGTCATTTGACTAGTGAGGATGTAGATATCCTTGGTGGAGCCGTACCTCTGACCCTGGATCTGAGGCAGGGTCATGACCTCGGTCATGGTGGTTGTAGAGCGGTCAAAGACGGTGTAAAGGTGCCTCAGGGGCTCAGCGTCGAAGAAGTAGGTACAGAGGAGCGGTATGGCTGTGGAGTAACCACCTGTGTTGTATCTCATGTCAATGATCATTGTGTCCGTGTTCACCAGCTTGCTCCACACCAGTTTGATCAACTGAGGGCCGATGGCTCTCATCACTTCTATGTCTGCCATCATATCGAACCTCAGATAGCCCACGTTCCCGGGCATCACCTCGATCTTGAACAGCGTGTCAATGATGTAACCCACCTCCTGAGCTGTTGGGATTTTTGGCATGTCATGCAGAGACTCGGGTTCGATGTCGCAGTAGAATATGTGCAGCCGGTGGTCGCCTGACGTCTCCTGGAGGTCAGCTGTTAGCTGGGATGCCAGAGACTCATAGTCGACCACTGATCGATATGAGCCTTCGGCCCATTTGGTGAGCAGCACTCTACTGACCTTGTTGGCGACCTCAGGGATGGCATAGTGTACTTCCAAGAGCTCCCCTGTCCCCTCCACCAGTGATAGAACCTCCTTGTGAAACTCTATTATCTCATGGGCGTGGTCCACGGCCTCCTCAGCAAGCACTATGGCATCGGGGACCACGCCTCCACCTAGCCAGCACTCCCCGTTGTTGTCTATGAAGTTTATGAAGGGGACGGTGATGACAATGTCTGTGTCTTCCACCTGGAATGACTTGGAGTGCATCAGGGTCCCAGATGTGATTTCCCCGATGAGGGTGCCACGGTGCAGCGACTGCATCAGATAAGCAAATTCCTCCCCTGCACTGGCGGTATAGTGACTAGTCAGGATGTACACTCCACGTTTAGACCCGTAGGGTGGGCCTAGGAGGCCGGAAAGCGTGTTAAACTCAGTGGTGGTGTTCTGGATCCTGTCGTATATGGTGAAGAAGTGGAACTGTTGTGATGGGTCTTGGAGGAAGGAGAGCAGGATGCCCATGGAAGCTGAGGACCCGCCTGTGTTGTATCGCAGGTCGATGATGAGGTTCTCTGTGTCTTTGAGGGCCTCCCAGATTTTTTGGGCAATCTGCTCTCCTAATTTGGCCATCACTGACACGTCTCCAAACTTGTCGAAGCGGAGATAACCAGTGTTTCCAGTTAGGATGCGTACTTTGAAGACTGTATCCACCAAGTTCCTGAGAAATGCCGGATCACCTGGTATGTTCCCAGGTTCAAAGTCTTCCTCAATGATAACCGGGTGATCTTGGGTCAGTTTGATCATCAGACGAGGGTCCTCTGACACAGACTGCAGTTCATTGTTGAGTTTATTCGCCAGGTCCTCCTCTGAAATGACAGAGAAGAAATCAGTGGATTCCAGATGTTGAAGGAAAGCCGGTACTCTGTCTGTGAATGAGTAGTACTGCCTGATGATGTCAGAGACGCTCTGGATGGCCCTTGGAATGGCACTCCTGACCACCAGTAGATTTTGGGCGTTAGCAACAGCCTCCTTGGCATTGATATTTACAGAGGGAGATACTCCATTCACTTCCCAGCTTTGGCCTGTTATTGGGTTCACTGACCTGGCCACTGGAACTGTGATGTAGAAACCAGAATCTCCTATTCTTATCTTCTCCACTTTCACGGACCCCCCAGCTGACCTCTCTCCAACAATGTTCGCCCTCTTCAAATGCTTCAGAGTGTAGGCGACTGCCTCAGCCGCACCCATAGTACGCTTACTGGTTAATACGATGAGGTCTTTTCGCTTTCCGTACCGCTCTCCCATGATAGATGACATAGTCCACAGCTCCTTAGTGGTGTTGGAGGGTCGATCGAACACAGTGTCAATGTGAATGAGAGGTTCTGGGTCGGAGAAGTAGGAGATGATGAACGGGACCCCGGACAGCTCCCCAGCTGTGCTGTAGCGCAGGTCAAAGATTAACGAGGAGGTGTTGGCAACCTTGTTCCAGACGTTGTCCCGGAGCAGCGGGCCAAGCTTGGCGGCCGTCTCCTCCCCTATGATCTGGTCGATCCTCAGGTAACCCACGTTATTCTCCAGGACCTCCAGCTTCACAGAGTTCCTGACCAGACGGATGAGCTGCTCGGTGGGGAGAGAAGGGAGGGCGGGCGGCATCACTGGGACAAAGTTTGGCTCGAAGGACACAGTTAGTCGAGGGTCATTGAGTGCACCCTGCACGCCAACTGTCAGCACAGATGCCAAGGTCTTGCGGTCAGATATTTTGAGGATTTCTCCACTGTTGATGGCTTGCTGAATGGCCTCCTGCATGCCGACCAGATTCTCAGGGAAGCAGTAGTTGTCGAGTAGGATTTTTGCCATGTCCAGCACCAGAGCCGGCTGGAAGGAAGAGCTGCCAAAGAGAACATGGCAAAGAAGCACCAGCAGTGCTGGTGAGAACCGACCTCCTGCCATTACTGCGGAGAATGTTATATTTTATTTGTGTTATCCTGCTTTTTTTGTCCATTCATTCAGAGGGGCGGTCCTTTGTTAAGAGAGAATGTTTTAACCACCAGGTTTCGGACAGCAACAATGACGTAAGAGGCTTTTGTTCCCAATAAACCTTTAATCGTATTATCTGAGGTGCATCCGCCAGACAGTAACAGATGAAAATGTTTAACTGGAGATGTTACATCAAAGGTATTATAATGTACATATTTGGCCACAGGATTATTGGAGTTTCTCTTTCTTCCACTTGCTTTATTTCAGTTATTTTATTACTGTGAATGTTTCTGTGTGGATGTACAGTATTTCGTTTTAGGCATCAAATATGAAACCTTTGCATTCCATATAATTTTTGGGGAATTTCTATGATATGCACTATCATGTCATACTCATTTTCTTGAAAAAAAAGGGATGAGATATGACAAGAGATTAGGTCAGATTAAAGAAGTGAAAGACAACCGCATTAGTATGAAAGCCCCATGTGAAAGTCACAATCACTTATGAAAGCATTGTGGTTTGGCCAGATGGAGAATAGGGCCATGCTTTGTGAGGCCATGTCTGGGGCGCGGAGTGGATGATACGATTACACAGATTGTGTTCACGTGTGTATTCCTGATACGCTGCCTTAAACACAGAATGCAGGATGGAAACTGAAGATTCAACAGCAATGATTATAAAAATGAACATTAATTACCATTTGTTTGAAAATACTTATATATTCACTATTTACAATGCATGTTTGCATCCAGATTTTCACTCACTGCATTGCCCCTATGTTAATTTATCAACGGTGAATAGAATTTAGGGTTGAGTGAGTTCAAAACTGAAATGTATCACTGGGAATTTTTACAACACAGAATTACGCAACTACATATCGTCTAATGCTGAAGCACGGTGTGTACCGTTAATCTTGCCTTAACTTCTAATACCCATTCTTACATAAGCCCGTCTGGCGATTCCTCATGACCAATCAGGACCTGGAATCTCATTTTAAGACTCTGGTACATTGTTCACTGTGTCATTTGGGAGGGTTAGTGTTATCCGTGATCCTTGGGATGTCCCTATCCTAAACCCTAACCTTAATCCCTACCCTAACCCTACCCATAACCATTACCTAAGCCTAACCTTAACCCTAACCATTTTAATGGGGTAGGGACGTCCCAAGGATCCAGAAAGCAAGGACCTTTTTTGGAGGGTATGCTTGGCGCTAAAATGGATAGTGAGGAGGTCATCAGGGGGAGGAACTAATTTAGGAAATTGTGGACTCTGTTAACTAGGCTAAAATTAGATGTCACATTGTTTTTGAATGTAAAGGTGACCTCAACCCCAAAGGTGTTTGATGGGGTTGAGGTCAGGGCTCTGTGCAGGCCAGTCAACTTCTTTCACACTGATCTCAACAAACCATTTCTGTATGGACCTCACTTTGTGCACAGGGGCATTGCCATGCTGAAACAGGATAGGGCCTTCCCCAAACTGTCGCCACAAAGTTGGAAGCATAGAATTGTCTAGAATGTCATTGTATGCTGTAGCATTAAGATTTCCCTACACTGGAACTAAGGGGCCTAGCCCGAACCATGAAAAACAGCCCCATCCGCCAAAACCAGATTCGTCCATCAGACTGCCAGATGGTGAAGTGTGATTTACCACTCCATAGAAGGCGTTTCCACTGCTCTAGAGTCCAATGGCGATGATCTTTACACCACTCCAGCCAACGCTTGGCATGGTGATCTTGTGTGCGGCTGCTCGGCCATTGAAACCCGTTTCATGAAGCTCCCGACGAACAGTTCTTATGCTGCTTCCAGAGGCAGTTTGGAACTCGGTAGTGAATGTTGCAACCGAGGACAGAGGATTTATACACGCTACACACTTCAGCACTCAGCAGTCCCGTTCTGTGAGCTTGTGTGGCCTACCACCTCGGGGCTGAGCCGTTGTTGCTCCTAGATGTTTCGACTTCCCTATAACAGCAGGGCAGACCGGGGCAGCTCTAGCAGGGGAGAAATTGACTAACCGATTTGTTGGAAAGGTGGCATCCTATGACGATGCCACGTTGAAAGTCACTGAGCTCTTCAGTAAGGCCATTCTACTGCCAATGTTTTTCTATGGAGATTGCATGGCTGTGTGCTAGATTTTATATGGCTGAAATAGCCAAATCCACTCATTTTAAGGGGTTTCCACATTTTGTATATATAGTGTATATTAAGACTGGGCTATATTTGTTTTTACTGTGAAGCGGTGATGTCAGTGTCTACATCTAGGCTTCCTCATCCCCTGATAAACATTTGCTTCATTGGGACGGGAACCATCACCTCTGATTAGAATACATTGATGTGTATTGACTATTGTGCATTGACTAATGTTCACAACGGAAGTATGTTGGGATCAACGCGTACTTAATATTTAGATATGTGTGCAATATTTTTGTTGAATAATTACAAAAACAGTCAAAAGAAAATATAAGGCATGAATGAAGGAGTAAGATATATACATAACAAATAGTTTATTGTCCACCATTAGAGGGCACTCTGTACACATTATTCAAAGGAGAAATTCATCCCCAAAAGTTGAACTTTAGAAATTCAAAATTAATATTAATTTATACAGTAGAACATATTTAGCGGAGAAATACACTGCTATGCTATAGAGCAGTTTCTGCCTCTAATATGAAACTAATGAGAACACTACATGTTTAATTCAAATGAATAATTTAGAAGTCATAATCGTCATTTTTATTTAACCTTTATTTAACTAGGCAAGTCAGTTATAAGAACACATTCTTATTTACAATGACGGCCTATCCCGGCCAAAACCGGACGATGCTGGGTCAATTGAGCACGCCCTGTGGGACTCCCCATCACGGCCGGATGTGATACAGCCTGGATTCGAACCAGGTACTGTAGTGACGCCTCTTGCGTACACTACAGAAATGCCCTGTTACAAAAAATATTTTCAAAATCGACTCTTTTCGATTATGATAATTTCGTTATAGATATCAAACAATTGATGAACACTGACTTCATAATAGATACAATTTATCATCTCTTTTGTTTTCTAAAACCATTACAATAATGATACATAGTTAATAAATACTGAATTTCAGGTTTTATTGATATATTTTCTGAGCGTATACTAAATCAAATAGGTCAAAAGCATCTTACAACAGGAATGTACAGATTTACAGTAAAGGGTAAAGGGAACCACCGTGGATGTTACCTCTTACTACCTACATCCACACTCTGCCACCTTCATCTCCTCATACATCTGTCGCAAGGTGATGACACCATTCTCCTGGTACATGACCGGGATTGGGGCCAGTTTTGTGGGAACGCAACATGCCATGTTGGCTTTTTTGGGGTTCTTGAGATTGACCAGGGTTTGGATGAGGGCGTGTTTGGAAGGGGTCATGTCCTCAGTCAGGGGGTAGTAACACACCCCTCTACACTCAAAGGCGTCATACTCAGGGGGCGCTACGATCCACTGGTCCCAGCCGATATCTTTGAATTTGACGCGCATGGAGGTCCGTCGGCAGTAGCTGGTGTCCCCCTGCCTCTTCCGCCTGGGGTGTAGGTCCACGGGGATCTCATTGAAGTCGGGCCCTTGCCAGTCGCTCCCTGAGAAGACCGTCTCTTCCTCATGGACTATCTCCTCCTTCAGCTCCTTCTTGGCCTCTCTCTTCCTGCTCCCCAGGTCATCAGAGAAGACAATCAAAGCAGCTGACTGGTTATTCCCCGCAGCCACGCTCACGTCAAAACCTCCGCCTTTGAAAGGCCCACAGTCCCACCTGTCGACCACCACCTCAAATGCACTTGCCCCACGGCCTGATTTGACCCAACTCTGGATGGCGGTGGTCACATCGAAAGCTTCCCAAGAGTGATGGGCCCCAACGACCTCTTTCCCATTCACAAAGTGGGCTGTGACATTGTTTCCTTTATACTCCACTTCATAGACCTTTATGGAAGCCCCGATCTGATTGGAGGAGGTTGAGTGCGAGGGCGCCCTATTATCCAGCAGGGTGAATAGCCTGAGTTCCGCCATGGTGACCTCTTCGTGATTTGGGACAGTTACATTGAACAGCAGTCTGTGTTTTGACTTTGTTCCATTTTTTGCAGAGTGACTAACATCTGCGAAAGTAGGCAACAGGCATACGCAGTTTCATATTTGATGTCACATATTTGAATCAATAGCCATAGAGGCACGCATGCTTGCTTAATAAGCATACAGTACTAACATAATGCCTTCAGAAGTATTCAGACCTCTTTACATTTTCCACATTTTGTTGTGTTACAGCCTGACTTGTGTATTGTTTAAATTGAGATGTTATGTCACTGATCTATACACAATAGCCCATAATGTCAAAGTGGATTTTTGTTTGAAGAAAAAAAATGATTAAAAAAATAAATAATGATAAGCTGAAATGTCTTCAGTCAATAAGTATTCAACCCCTTTGTTATGGCAAGCCTTTGTTATGGTAGTCACTACAAATATACAAGCATCCATCCTAATTCAGTTGCCAGAGAGGAAGGAAACTGCTCAGGACTTTCACCATGAGCCAATGGTGATTTTAAAACAGTTACACAGTTTAATGGTTGTGATACTGTTATGACAAAACTGAGGATGGATCAACAACATTGTAGTTACTCCACAAAACGAATCTAAATGACAGAGTGAAAAGAAGGAAGCCTGTACAGAACAAAATATTACAAAACATGCATCATGTTTGCAACAAGGCATGTAAGTAATACTGTAAAGAATGTGGCAGAGAAATAAATGTTTTGTCCTGAATACAAAGTGTTATGTTTAGGACATATCCAACACAACGCATTACTGAGTACCACTCTTCATATTTTCAAGCATGGTGGTGGCTGCATCATGTTATGGGTATGCTTGTCATCGGCAAGGACTAGGGGAGTTTGTGGGGATAAAAAGATACGGAACACAGCTAAGCACAGGCAAAGCCCTAGAGGAAAACCTGGTTCAGTCTTCTTTCCAACAGACACCGGGAGACAAATGTATCTTTCAGCTGGACAATAACCTAAAACACAAGGCCAAATCTACTCTGGAGTTGCTTACCAAGACGACATTGAATTTTCCCGAGGGGTTTAGTTACACTTTTGACTTAAATCAGCTTGAAAATCTATGGCAAGACTTGAAAATGGATTTCTGACAATGATCAACAACCAACTTGACAGAGATTGAAGAATTTAAAAAAGAATAATGGGCAAATGCTGTACAATCCAGGTGTGCAAAGCTCTTAGAGACTTACTCAAAAAGACTCACAGCTGTAATCGCTGCCAAAGGTGTTTCTAACATGTATTGTCTCAGGGGGGTGAATACTTATCTAATCAAGATATATTAGTGTTGTAGTTTTCCTAAATATTTCATCAATGTTAGAATTTTTCTTCCACGTTAACATAACAGAGTATTTTGTGTAGATCGTTGACCAAAAATGAGAAATCAATTTTAATCCCACTTTGTAACACAACAAATTGTCCAAAAAGTCAAGGGGTGTGAATATTTCTGAATACTTTCTGAAGCCACTGTATGTATGTAAATGTTGTGATAACTGATTTTTTAAAAACCCTGTGGCATAAGTCTTGCCCCCAATATTCCTGTTTGACTTGTACATACCTTGAACGGCGAAGCTGCGAATGACATCAGAACGAGGCATCGCGGACTTGTCGGAGGCATACTTGTTGTACAGTTCAATCATGAACGGTGGTGGGTATATCTTGATGTGCTCTTGTGGGACATCTGATAAGTTGAGTTCTCTCAGAAACCCTTCCTTCATGTTTTCCAGAAAGCTCTGTAACCTGCTGTCCATTTCCTCCTTTTCAACAAAGTCCTGCTTGGAAGTCTCAGTGAAACCCTCAGGATCTTCACTTTGGAGGACATCGTTCAGTGACTTGCATCTACAGGACCCCGTGGACACCAGCAAACTCAGACACATCTGGAAGAAGAATCGCCTTGAGCATTGCATCTTCAGAGCAAATCCTTCCCAATCAACACACTTTACCTTCCCAGTTCCCACTATGTATTTAACATGGACTTTGGGTGACGATCTGTTGAAATTGAGCTTCTTCTATGCTACAGCTGGGATCCGCTCCCATGTTTTAGAGTAAACAGTAGCCTCGTTTCAACCAAAATAGTAGCACAGCCATTCTTATCTCGACCATTGATACTGTATCTTCATTTGGGCCTTGTTATCATTAGGGCGCTTGCCGTTAATGAATATTCTGTAAACATTTGACAGACACACTGCGATAATGAGCGAGGCGCTGGAAATTGTGAGACTACTGACAAACACTTGGCTAAATTCTTCCCACTTGCTTCCCACTAACGGGTCATAGTTTGAGGCCGACGGAAATCACCATAAATTAGGAGAGGCAAAAAAAAAAATTGTGAGAACTTTCCCATATTGATACAGGACATGTTTTCTTCAGAGTCTTTCAGATACATAAGCAATAAAGATGTCAAACTAACACATTTGCTTAGAAATGTTAGTTACAGGTTAAATTGGCAGCACTCGATATTCCAAGGGGAATTATTTGTGTAGAACACCTTCTTCATCACCAGTAAACACTGTGGCTAGGATCCAGTGACATCCGAGGCCAATGTGTCTGAGGACATTGGCCTGAGTCCTGGCACTTTCCAACAGTGTGTTTTTCTCTCTCACACATTCAGGCAGACCCCCCCCCCCCCCCCCCCCCCACTCTGTGGGATATCTTTATGAGTAAAGGCCAGTTATATATCCTCTGACATGCATTTTCCGTAGAGAAGAATGCACCAGATAAACAAGTGATTTGGTGATTAAGGTACTTTCTTTATTTGAGTCTGAAATGAGTAACCCATTCCTATTCCCTAAACATTCCTGTAATTATAATATTAGCTGCTTGGCTAATACTGTAAATATGTAGGATGCTTTTTTTTCTCCACTGATTGTTGTTTTGACCAATCACATCAGAGTTTTTCACATCCAATCTTTTTCAGTGCTGATCTGATTGGTCAAAAGACCAACTAGTGAAAAAAAAGATCAGAATTGGGCAGCCTGTGTAAACGCAGCCTATGAGGACTCAGGACAAGGTCATCATAAAATGATTACAACCCCAACCAATCTCCCAGGGTTCTCATTATTCATGTACTCCACTTTATGGAGCATTCAGTTTATTTCCATTTAAGTTTTGAGTCAATCTAGGCCATATTTGGGCAATTAAAGCACACATGATCAAAACCGGACAAAGCCTAAACAAAGGATAAATGCACAATTCACAATGTTGGAATAGAAATTACATAGCCCAATATTCTCAAGACTTTTGTGGTAGTTTGACGTTAATCAACTACAGTATGATGCTGAACATTTTGAATGTAATAACTTTGCACTAGTGGTCTATAAGTAATTAAGCTCTCACAATCTTTCCGTCAATAAGATCAAAACAATCAATATCAGGTCTACCTCTTCAAATGGCCATTTTTTGAAAACTATTTTCTATTTCAAAACAGCAGGTGGCAGGAATGTGCTGTCTATCTCCATTTTCTTCGCTGAATATGATGACAATGGATTCCTGATTCAAACTTATGCAAACATGACATGTCAGAAAACAACATGGGATTATTTATTATAACAGTACATTCTCTCATGTATTAACCATTTATGTTGACAGATTAATTCAAACTGCACAACTAGTGAACACTACAGGCAAAACATAGTTTAAGATCCCAGCAATTATTTACAGAAATAAGTCTTATTTAGTTGTATTAGTTACATTATTATTTACAGAGGTTCAGCTTTTGAGTCTTGTACCGTATAAAGACATCACATCTAAAGCTCACCTGAGTCCAATAGTCTAAGTGCAGCAGTGGAGGCTGGTGGGAGGAGCTATAGGAGTAGGGGCTCATTGCAATGGCTGAAACTGAGTAAATGGAACTGAGTCGTACATGTCGTTTCCATGTGTTTGATAGCATTCCATCTATTCCATTCAAGCCATTGCAAGGAGCCCGTCCTCCTGTAGCTACTCCCACCAGCCCCCACCGAAGTCCAGTACATGGCAATAGGGTCCATCATTTGAGTTACTTTGGAATCCGTGTATACATCAGGAACTCTGGATGGCTGAAGACTTGGAACTGACAGTGATACAGGCCCAAATTCAACTACAGTTGAGCTGCTGAATGACAAGGAAATGTCTGTGTGAATCACACTGATCTGATAGTCAGACACGGCGTTCTCTGCATCTCGCCACCCTTATCTATAATCCAGAAACCCTTATCTATAATCCAGATCTCCCTCCATGGTGGGTTTATCCATCGCAGCCTCATCTAAAGATGTCTGTCTTTTTTACTGTACTGACTGAATGTCTCTCCTGCTCCACTCTGTCTGATTCATTGTACTCTGGCTCATGCATTATGCATTGAGGCTCCTTCCGGGTGGTTCTACTGGCAGGCGCAGGTCTCCACAGACATGTTGGGGTAAACCTTCAACACCATGTTCCGGCTGGGGTCCAGGAAGAGAACACTCAGAGAGCTCATCCTGTCCGGAACACAGCAGGGCTCCGGAATGCCGGGAACGATTCCCACCGCCCTCACAATGCTTTGGATGGTGGCGTGGTTCGAGGGCCGGGCAACCTGGGAGCCAGAGAGGGAAAGAAGCTGGAGTTAAGAGGGATTCTCTTTCACAAGGGAGTATGATGATGACATCACGTTTGTTAGACACTATATATACAAAAGATGTAGACACTCCTTCAAATGAGTGGATTGGTTATTTCATCCACAACCGTTGCTGACAGGTGTATAAAATCTAGCACACCGCCATACAATCTCCATAGACAAACATTGGCAGTAGAATGGCCTTACTGAAGAGCTCAGTGACTTTCAACATAGCACTGTCATAGCATACCACCTTTCCAACAAGTCAGTTCCTCACATTTCTGCCCTGCTAGAGCTGCCCCGGTCAACTGTAAGTGCTGTTATTGTGAAGTGGAAATGTCTAAGAGCAACAACAGCTCAGCCGCGAAGTGGTAGGCCACACAAGCTCACAAAACGGGACCGCCGAGTGCTGAAGCACGTAAATATCATCTGTTCTCAGTTGCAACACTCACTATCGAGTTCCAAACTGCCTCTGGAAGCAACGTCAGCATAAAAACTGTTCGTTGGGAGCTTCATGAAATGGGTTCCCATGGCCGAGCAGCCACAAACAAGCCTAAGATCACAATGCACAATGCCAATTCCCAGCTGGATTGGTGTAAAGCTCGCCTCCATTGGACTCTGGAGCAGTGGAAACGCCATCTCTGGAGTGATGAATCACGCTTCACCATCTGGCAGTTTGACGGACGAATCTGGGTTTGGCGGATGCCAGGAGAACACTACTTGCCCCAATGCATAGTGCCAACTGTAAAGTTTGGTGGAGGAGGAATAATGGGCTTGGGCTAATTTCATGGTTCAGGCTAGGCCCCTGAGTTCCAGTGAAGGGAAAACTTTGTGGCACAGTTTAGGGAAGGCCCTTTCCTGTTTCAGCATGACAATGGTCTGGTGCACAAATCGAGGTCCATACAGAAATGGTTTGTCGAGATCGGTGTGGAAGAAGTTGACTGGCCTGCACAGAGCCCTGATCTCAACCCCATTGAACATCTTTGGGATGAATTGGAACGCAGACTGCGAGCCAGGCCTAATCGTCCAACATCAGTGCCCGACCTCACTAACGCTCTTGTGGCTGAATGGAGGCAAGTCCCTGCAGCAATGTTCCAACATC
This sequence comes from Oncorhynchus kisutch, assembly GCF_002021735.2. Lineage (NCBI taxonomy): Eukaryota > Metazoa > Chordata > Actinopteri > Salmoniformes > Salmonidae > Oncorhynchus > Oncorhynchus kisutch. Next base: position 16,257,749 of record NC_034193.2, read on the forward strand.
TAGTGGAAAGCCTTCCCAGAAGAGTAGAGGCTGTTATAGCACCAAAGGGGGGACCAACTCAATATTATTGCCCATGATTTTGGAATGAGATGTTCGATGAGCAGGTGTCTACATACGTTTGGCCATGTAGTGTATTTTATATGCCCTTCGTCATCTGATCAATTAAAGCAATCCAAACATCTTTTCAAAACAATTCAATATTTCATTTACTAAATAAATACTACATGACACACTGAAGTAAAACACTACGCTAACTTACCTTAGGAATAGGAAATCCGCAGGTGCCTGCACAGTAGTAGGCATCAAAGGCTTTCGGGGCTAGCACCCACTCGCTCCAGCCGATGTCTGCAAAATCCACTCTCAGGTAGCGTCGGGCGCAGACCCTGGGCTCACTCCACTGTCTCCTGCGAGCCTTCTTCATGGTCCTCTCATCAAAGCTCAGCACCTGGGGCTTATTCAACCCCTCACTGCTCTCCTGACCATGCTTTTGCCCATCTTTCATTGAGGGCTTGATCTTGGGAACCAAATAAGTGCTCTCCCATAGCTCATGGCTCTTCAGGGTGTTGAACTGGACCTCAGGCAGGTCATTGTCCAGTATTTGGTCCAGGGGGGACAATGCTTCTCTTTTCAGCCTAGAGGCTGGAGGAGATTCGTTGGATGACCGGGTGGGCTCCTCGCCCGAAGGGAAAGGCCCGTACCTCTGCAGGGTCATGGCCACACTGTTGGGCTCAGATATGGCCATGTCGTTGGCATACGCCAGGACGTACGGTAGGATGGCTGGAGAAAGGTGCTCCTGGTTCCTCTGGGGCCTCATCCCGAAGTCAAATTCAGCGGTAATGAGGAAGACTCCCAGGATGCGGGCCTCTTTGACTACAGCGGAGACATCACTTGTCTGCCAGGACCCTCTCCTGGGAGGGGGCAGGGTGACGTTGCCCAGCAGGGAGGCAAAGGCAGAGTTTGGGGACGTTCCTCGGAAGAGGAGCTGGGACGGGGGATGCCACTGAAGGCGACAGGAAGCGCTTCGGGAGCGCCGGCAGATCCAGGGTCGGTGGCGGGGACGCTGGTCCAGGAAGTGGAATGTGGCGGACAGGATGTCCTCCGACTCCTGGATGGACGACAGGTTGAAATGGAACCATACACTGTTCTTGGAGACTCCTGCAAAAAAAAGACAAGACAATGGAAAGACGTGGTGACAGCATTTTCAATTCTAAACTTTATTTTTCAATGTAGCTTACTTTCAACTGTTTTCTCTGCTAACTATAATGTCATAAAAACAATGAATGATTAGCTCTGGGTGAAATAGCATCACATACAGCAGGTTATAGTGCATGCTACCACATGGCATGATAACGATCTGATTGCAATATACAACATTTGGATTACAATAAACAATCATCTTAATTTCATCCCTTGACTCCCACTGCTGTTTGAAAGATAAACATTGCCTCTGAAAAGGTCTCAGACATGTGGAAATGCTTAGGAGCGCACGAGAAGAATTTTCCATGTGCCTCTATTGGCGTCATAATCGGCTTTGGTCTAATATGTCGTGGATACTAACAGTAGCCTATACTCTCACATTGAGCTTGTATCAAGTAGTGACAGGGCATGGGGGGTGCTTATATTAAACACATTCAGTAGCTGAACTTTATTTATGATTTACGTTTTGCTCTTGCAAAATTATATTTATGTCACTGTACGGTTCCAACTGATATAGGCTACTGTAGCTGCTGTATCCTACCTACAGCAGCCCGCCACTTCATATTAGGTTATGTGACATTACAGTGTCATGCAGTAACATATGCACATATAATAATAATGCATTTTATGTAGCAGACGGCTTTCGGGACACTCAATGACATCTTACGTTAAAAAGGCCTACATAAAATATACTGCCGTACATAGGGCAGGAGAACACTCACCTGGAATAGCCTTAAAACTTCTAACGGTATTTTCGTCTCGATGGCGTTGTGGTTCCTTACTGTACTTTTCATAGACTTTAAACATATTGATGGAGACCATGTCCCGCCGTGCGCTTTCGCGCGAGGAGGTGCTATCGGTAGTTTCGTGGATATCGCTGTCCTGCTGCGTAATTTCGAATGGCTCCTCTGATAAAACTTCTCCGATACCGGAATGAAAAAATAACATCAAATGCACCAGATGTAATAATATCTTCGTCATATTTTCGATGCAAAACTAATTATTCCATCAAGGACCGTCTTTCTTTAGTGTTTGAATGTGCCAAAATGTGAGAAAAATCCTCCACAGTTCTCGGCAGTGCAATTCCAGGACGCGCTTGATTAGTTGTTTTTCTTTTTACTCATATGTAGATTGGAGGTCAATATTTAAATCGGTAAGTCGTATGGCAAACTTCACAGCGTATTGCTCCACACTGTTTTCTTACTGACAGAGAGACCGGGGGGTAGACTACTGCTTTAGCAGTGACAGATGGTGACGCTTTGCAGCGCCCAGCCAACGAGAGAGTCAAGTCCGCAGATCTCCCACATTGTAGAATAACTGTATGTGCTGGCTGCTGTTAAAATTTACAGTACTTTAGATATTGCAACTATGAAAACAGGAATTATATTATTATTAAAGGTTTTCATACATCATTTTAAAAAACTAATTAATTAATTAATTAAAACTAACTAATTAAATTAATTTTGACTGTTTGAACTTTAATGTCTATTCCGTTCCATTCTGGATAAACATAGGCATGATGATCACACAATGACTGGGGCACAGGGCACTCCCTTGTAGTGAAGAGTTGCATGAAGAATGGATGTTTCGGTGGCATGCCGATATGTAAAGACATATCTCCCTTCCTGGTCTCTCCAGCCAACCATGTGATGTTAAGACCTTTTGTGAGGTGCTCTTGTTTTTCTTCCATTTCATTCTTTTGTGGCCCCTCGGTCGGAGGGCCCTGCTGGAGCCTCCTGCGTTTCTGAGGTCTTGATGTCTAGTTAACAGCAGCACAATGCGGACCCTGTGAGAGAGGTGGTGACAGCCTGGCTACTGGGGTCAGTGAGCCATTAAAATACCTTCTACTGGCCCGACGGGAATCACTGGGGCCTTTCACACCACGCTTTACATGTCCTGCAACAGCACTAAAAGCCCCCTGCTCCTGAAGCACTCACTAAAGCAAGGATTGTCTTTTCACTACATAGCCCAAGCAAGATCATATCAGCCTCAGCTGTCATCATGTGTCGCGATCATGGTAGACCCTTCCCATTAGAGCTACCCATAATTTCCTTTGTAACAATGAGGTTGGAATAATACTGTGAACTTGTGAAAATTGTGTTAATGCCTTTTTAGTGTAAGAGCTGTTTGAAAAGACCACCTGGTGATGTCACCAGGCGGTAAATTAGTTAACAGACCAATAAGAAAGCGAGTTCCAAACCTCTCTGCCAATAACAGCTAGTTTTCAGTTTTCCCTTCCCCAACCAGACCAATCCAAAACAGTCCTAGAAAAATGATTGCTTGAGAAATGTCTCTTAGCTAAGAAACTATTTTTGTTTCTTCTGGACCATTTTAATTGAAAACAATCACAGTAAGGTACTTAATTGTTACCCAGAAAGGAAATTAATATTGCGAAAGAAATTAATATTGAGATAAAAATGGCTGCATTGGACCTTTAACTGTTCATCATTTCATATTTTTTTAATCGGTACAGCAGACACTGGCCAAGACAATGGCCCCTCACACATAAGACCATTTAAAAAATGGCATTCCGTATGACATCATGCATGCATGAATCACCTCTGGTAGAGAGATGAAGTAGGGGGACAGAAGAAAATGCTTTGATTCACAGAATATCTGCCTGGGGCGTTCATCAAGGAGTGAAAGACAGTGAGTCCGCCATGTTGCTTTTGGCTGGACACCAATCTCCCCTCGACTTGTTTTCTTACTGCTGGCTAGGACTAAATGACCGCTCTGACTGATTTGGTCATGGATGTCCAAAGGCCATGAAAACCCCTCCATTACTCATCTGATCCCTGCCAAGATGTCCATGTGTGATCACACAGACCCTCACCAGACTGGGTCCTCTGCCATACCTCCCTCATGGACACTCAGAGAGAAGAGTTCACATCAATGTCCTCCTTCTGAGAAAAACAGACAGCAAGACAGACAGCCTTCCTCTCCCAGAGAGATATCCGGAACAGCTCCTGCATTTGCATAGCAGCACATTTAGAGATCAACGCCAACAGAAGATGGAATGCCTCCTGGAAAGGATTTGTTATGACAAATTTATGGCCCAAATCTCAGCAAATTGCAGGGTTTACTGGGTATAGATGGCATCCGAGTGGGACTGGAGTAGTTTATCCCCCCCCCACACACCACCTGGGCTGCTTGCTGACAGAATGATCACATCAGGGTGTATTTCTGCAGGCCTTGTCTCGTCCAGCCGGGCCGCTCAGACGTCTGATTTCTGAATAAAGGCCTGACCCAGTGCCTTGGCCTGTCGGAGCTCCGCATAAAAAGTGAGTGATTTATCATTGGGGTTCAGACATTTGGGTTCAGTAACAAAGGTAAAGAGCTGCTCTCAGCAGTGCGAGCAGCGCTAGCTGAGCGGTGCAGCTCCTCTCCTGAGACCCACTACATCTGCAGAAACTCAACCCACGAACAGAGCCAGCAATCAACATGATGGATTTCACCTCCAACGTTCGCTTCATGTGACCCAATTACAAAAATACTTTTGTGTGTTATTATTACTGCAAGAAATCATTATAGATACAAAATTAGACTTGAGGTATATTCTCTGACCACTTATGAATACACCAAAGTTATCTTTGCCTCAGTAAGGAGCGCTGGAGTTTTTCCCTTCAACTCAGGAATAATTGGCTGTAGATAGGGGAACTCCCTTAGCACTTAGGCAGAGAAAGAAACCATATAGTCTTGAATCAAAGTTACATCCACTCATTAGATGGTTTTATTTCTTCAGCTCATTTTCTTCAAATCCCAGAGTAATCTTTAAGCCTCTGTATCAGTCTGCAGTATATCTGCCAAGACACTTACAACTAATACAGTAAAGCACAGTCACTTACACAATTGACCGTATGAACTCTTACCATTGCACTCACGCACACAATCTACTGAGATGGACCATTCTCTATCTCTTATGACGCTATGTCAAGTTATTATCAGTTGATGATCACTTTCCAGAACGTGAACTCATTGCTTTGATTACTTAAAGCAAGTTTTAATTTAATTGTTGGTCATTCTTAATGCGAGATGCCTATCTGAAAACAAGCAAGCCTGATGTGTTTGGGCACTTTTGAAAAATGGACAAAGCTATTGAGTTACAACCATTATTCACTGTTGGAGGCTTCTGTTTGGACGACACAGTGAGTTTGGCTGAGAAACAGCTGTATCTGCTTCAGGCAGGGGGAATGGGCCACGCCAATGGTCCAGTCGCTCTATGGCCCCTCTTTTGTTTATGCCTACGATGAGTTGCGGAAAGCGTGATTGGTCATAGAGCGTTGTATTCAATCCACATGGTAATCAATCACTTCAAGGGCTCCCAAACAGGGAGGCCATTTTCCCATCATCATTCAGTCAGTGAGACCATTACACTTCACTTTAATGCACCAAATGGACTGACGACTGGCACTGCTCTCTCCCCTCCCATCCACACCGTTTCGTTTGACTGTCTATAAATCACTCCGTAATGCTGTGACTTTGGCCCTGCACAACTGTAATGGATGAGATTTGCCCTTAAGTCATTTTTTAATCTAGTCTATGTGTGATATATCAGTGCTCGGACGCAAAGGATTTGAATGAAGTGTGTAATTTACCAGGCAGTTTTGAAGTTGTGCCCCCCTCCTCTTCCCTCCAGCCCATTTTGTCATGAGAGAGAATGGAATTAGCTTGGTGTATTTCAGACAGACTTTTCTGGCCAAGCACATTGTTTCTCTTGGCCTCACACAGTAAGTCTGGCATTATGGGCTTTTTTTGTGCCTTGAAATATTTTTTTTTCATTGATCCATATGGGAATGCTTGATTTTAAGCAGGATTTAAGACGATGCTATACTCTGTTAGGGGCCTGGATTTGCATCCGTATTCTCATAGTGCTTTGATGAAATACTCAGTAATATCGATAATCATGATAATAGTAGATGGCTGCCGTTTTAGGATCTCCTAACGAATTGTACTATTGAGTGCGTTTTTTCGCGTTATTTGTTACTTATTTTGTACTTAATGTTTCTGCCACTATGTCTTATGACCGAAAAGGGCTTCTAGATATAAGGACGGTGATTACTCACCCCGTACTGGAGAAATACTTTTTCTTTAACGAGTCGGACGGGAAGGATTTACTTCAGACGCCCAACAAGGCCCTCATCCCTGACATTCGCAGGAGGAAGAGACAGAGATATCGGGGACGAAGGTTTGGTAATCTGCCTTCACCATCAGTCCTAATAGCCAATGTACAATCATTGGATTGTTTCTCATCCAGCACCCATACCAACCGGTCATCTGGACCCTCTATTTCTGAAACTATCCGCCGCCATTGTCGCAACCTCTATTACCAGCCTGTTCAACCTCTCTTTCATATCGTCTGAGATCCCCAAGGATTGGAAAGCTGCCGCAGTCATCCCCCTCTTCAAAGGGGGAGACACCCTGGACCCAAACTGTTACAGACCTATATCCATCCTGCCCTGCCTATCTAAGGTCTTCGAAAGCCAAGTCAACAAACAGGTCACTGACCATCTCGAATCCCACCGTACCTTCTCCGCTGTGCAATCGGGTTTCCGAGCCGGTCACGGGTGCACCTCAGCCACGCTCAAGGTACTAAACGATATCATAACCGCCATCGATAAAAGACAGTACTGTGCAGCTGTCTTCATCGACCTTGCCAAGGCGTTCGACTCTGTCACCATATTCTTATCGGCAGACTCAGTAGCCTCGGTTTTTCGGATGACTGCCTTGCCTGGTTCACCAATTACTTTGCAGACAGAGTTCAGTGTGTAAAATCGGAGGGCATGCTGTCCGGTCCTCTGGCAGTCTCTGTGGGGGTGCCACAGGGTTCAATCCTCGGGCCGACTCTTTTATTTGTATATATCAATGATGTTGCTCTTGCTGCGGGCGATTCCCTGATCCACCTCTACGCAGACGACACCATTCTATATACTTCCGGCCCGTCCTTGGACACTGTGCTATCTAACCTCCAAACGGGCTTCAATGCCATACAACACTCCTTCCGTGGCCTCCAACTGCTCTTAAACGCTAGTAAAACCAAATGCATGCTTTTCAACCGTTCGCTGCCTGCACCCGCACGCCTGACCAGCATCACCACCCTGGATGGTTCCGACCTTGAATATGTGGACATCTATAAGTACCTAGGTGTCTGGCTAGACTGTAAACTCTCCTTCCAGACTAATATCAAACATCTCCAATCGAAAATCAAATCAAGAATCGGCTTTCTATTCCGCAACAAAGCCTCCTTCACTCACGCCGCCAAACTTACCCTAGTAAAACTGACTATCCTACCGATCCTCGACTTCGGCGATGTCATCTACAAAATTGCTTCCAACACTCTACTCAGCAAACTGGATGCAGTTTATCAAAGTGCCATCCGTTTTGTCACTAAAGCACCTTATACCACCCACCACTGCGACTTGTATGCCCTAGTCGGCTGGCCCTCGCTACATATTCGTCGCCAGACCCACTGGCTCCAGGTCATCTACAAGTCCATGCTAGGTAAAGCTCCGCCTTATCTCAGTTCACTGGTCACGATGGCAACACCCATCCGTAGCACGCGCTCCAGCAGGTGTATCTCACGGATCAAAACAAATCAAAATCAAATCACATTTATTTATATAGCCCTTTGTACATCAGCTGATATCTCAAAGTGCTGTACAGAAACCCAGCCTAAAACCCCAAACAGCAAGCAATGCAGGTGTAGAAGCACGGTGGCTAGGAAAAACTCCCTAGAAAGGCCAAAACCTAGGAAGAAACCTAGAGAGGAACCAGGCTATGTGGGGTGGCCAGTCCTCTTCTGGCTGTGCCGGGTGGAGATTATAACAGAACATGGCCAAGATGTTCAAATGTTCATAAATGACCAGCATGGTCGTATAATAATAAGGCAGAACAGTTGAAACTGGAGCAGCAGCACGGCCAGGTGGACTGGGGACAGCAAGGAGTCATCATGTCAGGTAATCCTGGGGCATGGTCCTAGGGCTCAGGTCCTCCGAGAGAGAGAAGGAGAGAATTAGAGAACACACACTTAGGACACCGAATAGGTCAGGAGAAGTACTCCAGATATAACAAACTGACCCTAGCCCCCCGACACATAAACTACTGCAGCATAAATACTGGAGGCTGAGACAGGAGGGGTCAGGAGACACTGTGGACCAATCCGAGGACACCCCCGGACAGGGCCAAACAGGAAGGATATAACCCCACCCACTTTGCCAAAGCACAGCCCCCACACCACTAGAGGGATATCTTCAACCACCAACTTACCATCCTGAGACAGGGCCGAGTATAGCCCACAAAGATCTCCGCCATGGCACAACCCAAGGGGGGGCGCCAACCCAGACAGGATGACCACATCAGTGAATCAACCCACTCAGGTGACGCACCCCTTCCAGGGACGGCATGAGAGGGCCCCAGTAAGCCAGTGACTCAGCCCCTGTAATAGGGTTAGAGGCAGAGAATCCCAGTGGAAAGAGGGGAACCGGCCAGGCAGAGACAGCAAGGGCGGTTCATTTCTCCAGAGCCTTTCCGTTCACCTTCCCACTCCTGGGCCAGACTACACTCAATCATATGACCCACTGAAGAGATGAGTCTTCAGTAAAGACTTACATGGGTAGGCAGACCGTTCCATAAAAATGGAGCTCTATAGGAGAAAGCCCTGCCTCCAGCTGTTTGCTTAGAAATTCTAGGGACAATTAGGAGGCCTGCGTCTTGTGACCGTAGTGTACGTGTAGGTATGTACGGCAGGACCAAATCAGAGAGATAGGTAGGAGCAAGCCCATGTAATGCTTTGTAGGTTAGCAGTAAAACCTTGAAATCAGCCCTTGCTTTGACAGGAAGCCAGTGTAGAGAGGCTAGCACTGGAGTAATATGATCAAATTTTTTGGTTCTAGTCAGGATTCTAGCAGCCGTATTTAGCACTAACTGAAGTTTATTTAGTGCTTTATCCGGGTAGCCGGAAAGTAGAGCATTGCAGTAGTCTAACCTAGAAGTGACAAAAGCATGGATTAATTTTTCTGCATCATTTTTGGACAGAAAGTTTCTGATTATTGCAATGTTACGTAGATGGAAAAAAGCTGTCCTTGAAATGGTCTTGATATGTTCTTCAAAAGAGAGATCAGGGTCCAGAGTAATGCCGAGGTCCTTCACAGTTTTATTTGAGACGACTGTACAACCATTACGATTAATTGTCAGATTCAACAGAAGATCTCTTTGTTTCTTGGGACCTAGAACAAGCATCTCTGTTTTGTCCGAGTTTAAAAGTAGAAAGTTTGCAGCCATCCACTTCCTTATGTCTGAAACACATGCTTCTAGCAAGGGCAATTTTGGGGCTTCACCATGTTTCATTGAAATGTACAGCTGTGTGTCATCCGCATAGCAGTGAAAGTTAACATTATGTTTTCGAATAACATCCCCAAGAGGTAAAATATATAGTGAAAACAATAGTGGTCCTAAAACAGAACCTTGAGGAACACCGGAATTTACAGTTGATTTGTCAGAGGACAAACCATTCACAGAGACAAACTGATATCTTTCCGACAGATAATATCTAAACCAGGCCAGAACTTGTCCGTGTAGACCAATTTGGGTTTCCAATCTCTCCAAAAGAATGTGGTGATCGATGGTATCAAATCAAATCAAATTTATTTGTCACATACACATGGTTAGCAGATGTTAATGCTAGTGTAGCGAAATGCTTGTGCTTCTAGTTCCGACAATGCAGTAATAACGAACAAGTGATCTAACTAACAATTCCAAAAAAAACTACTGTCTTATACACAGTGTAAGGGGATAAAGAATATGTACATAAAGATATATGAATGAGTGATGGTACAGAGCAGCATAGGCAAGATACAGTAGATGATATCGAGTACAGTATATACATATGAGATGAGTATGTAAACCAAGTGGCATAGTTAAAGTGGCTAGTGATACATGTATTACATAAGGATGCAGTCGATGATATAGAGTACAGTATCTACGTATGCATATGAGATGAATAATGTAGGGTAAGTAACATTATATAAGGTAGCATTGTTTAAAGTGGCTAGTGATATATTTACATCATTTCCCATCAATTCCCATGATTAAAGTGGCTGGAGTAGAGTCAGTGGCATTGACAGTGTGTTGGCAGTAGCCACTCAATGTTAGTGGTGGCTGTTTAACAGTCTGATGGCCTTGAGATAGAAGCTGTTTTTCAGTCTCTCGGTCCCAGCTTTGATGCACCTGTACTGACCTCGCCTTCTGGATGACAGCGGGGTGAACAGGCAGTGGCTCGGGTGGTTGATGTCCTTGATGATCTTTATGGCCTTCCTGTAGCATCGGGTGGTGTAGGTGTCCTGGAGGGCAGGTAGTTTGCCCCCGGTGATGCGTTGTGCAGACCTCACTACCCTCTGGAGAGCCTTACGGTTGAGGGCGGTGCAGTTGCCATACCAGGCGGTGATACAGCCCGCCAGGATGCTCTCGATTGTGCATCTGTAGAAGTTTGTGAGTGCTTTTGGTGACAAGCCGAATTTCTTCAGCCTCCTGAGGTTGAAGAGGCGCTGCTGCGCCTTCCTCACGATGCTGTCTGTGTGAGTGGACCAATTCAGTTTGTCTGTGATGTGTATGCCGAGGAACTTAAAACTTGCTACCCTCTCCACTACTGTTCCATCGATGTGGATGGGGGGGTGTTCCCTCTGCTGTTTCCTGAAGTCCACAATCATCTCCTTAGTTTTGTTGACGTTGAGTGTGAGGTTATTTTCCTGACACCACACTCCGAGGGCCCTCACCTCCTCCCTGTAGGCCGTCTCGTCGTTGTTGGTAATCAAGCCTACCACTGTTGTGTCGTCCGCAAACTTGATGATTGAGTTGGAGGCGTGCGTGGCCACGCAGTAGTGGGTGAACAGGGAGTACAGGAGAGGGCTCAGAACGCACCCTTGTGGGGCCCCAGTGTTGAGGATCAGCGGGGAGGAGATGTTGTTGCCTACCCTCACCACCTGGGGGCGGCCCGTCAGGAAGTCCAGTACCCAGTTGCACAGGGCGGGGTCGAGACCCAGGGTCTCGAGCTTGATGACGAGCTTGGAGGGTACTATGGTGTTGAATGCCGAGCTGTAGTCGATGAACAGCATTCTCACATAGGTATTCCTCTTGTCCAGATGGGTTAGGGCAGTGTGCAGTGTGGTTGAGATTGCATCGTCTGTGGACCTATTTGGGCGGTAAGCAAATTGGAGTGGGTCAAGGGTGTCAGGTAGGGTGGAGGTGATATGGTCCTTGACTAGTCTCTCAAAGCACTTCATGATGACGGATGTGAGTGCTACGGGGCGGTAGTCGTTTAGCTCAGTTACCTTAGCTTTCTTGGGAACAGGAACAATGGTGGCCCTCTTGAAGCATGTGGGAACAGCAGACTGGTATAGGGATTGGTTGAATATGTCCGTAAACACACCGGCCAGCTGGTCTGCGCATGCTCTGAGGGCGCGGCTGGGGATGCCGTCTGGGCCTGCAGCCTTGCGAGGGTTAACACGTTTAAATGTCTTACTCACTTCGGCTGCAGTGAAGGAGAGACCGCATGTTTTCGTTGCAGGCCGTGTCAGTGGCACTGTATTGTCCTCAAAGCGGGCAAAAAAGTTGTTTAGTCTGCCTGGGAGCAAGACATCCTGGTCCGTGACTGGGCTGGGTTTCTTCCTGTAGTCCGTGATTGACTGTAGACCCTGCCACATGCCTCTTGTGTCTGAGCCGTTGAATTGAGATTCTACTTTGTCTCTGTACTGGCGCTTAGCTTGTTTGATAGCCTTGCGGAGGGAACAGCTGCGCTGTTTGTATTCAGTCATGTTACCAGACACCTTGCCCTGATTAAAAGCAGTGGTTCGCGCCTTCAGTTCCACACGAATGCTGCCATCAATCCACGGTTTCTGGTTGGGGAATGTTTTAATCGTTGCTATGGGAACGACATCTTCAACGCACGTTCTAATGAACTCGCACACCGAATCAGCGTATTCGTCAATGTTGTTGGCTGACGCAATACGAAACATCTCCCAGTCCACGTGATGGAAGCAGTCTTGGAGTGTGGAGTCAGCTTGGTCGGACCAGCGTTGGACAGACCTCAGCGTGGGAGCTTCTTGTTTTAGTTTCTGTCTGTAGGCAGGGATCAACAAAATGGAGTCGTGGTCAGCTTTTCCGAAAGGGGGGCGGGGCAGGGCCTTATATGCGTCGCGGAAGTTAGAGTAACAATGATCCAGGGTCTTTCCACCCCTGGTTGCGCAATCGATATGCTGATAAAATTTAGGGAGTCTTGTTTTCAGATTAGCCTTGTTAAAATCCCCAGCTACAATGAATGCAGCCTCCGGATAAATCGTTTCCAGTTTGCAGAGAGTTAAATAAAGTTCGTTCAGAGCCATCGATGTGTCTGCTTGGGGGGGGATATATACGGCTGTGATTATAATCGAAGAGAATTCTCTTGGTAGATAATGCGGTCTACATTTGATTGTGAGGAATTCTAAATCAGGTGAACAGAAGGATTTGAGTTCCTGTATGTTTCTTTCATCACACCATGTCACGTTGGCCATAAGGCATACGCCCCCGCCCCTCTTCTTACCAGAAAGATGTTTGTTTCTGTCCGCGCGATGCGTGGAGAAACCCGCTGGCTGCATCGCTTCGGATTGCGTCTCTCCAGTGAGCCACGTTTCCGTGAAACAGAGAACGTTACAGTCTCTGATGTCCCTCTGGAATGCTACCCTTGCTCGGATTTCATCAACCTTGTTGTCAAGAGACTGGACATTGGCAAGAAGAATGCTAGGGAGTGGTGCACGATGTGCCCGTCTCCGGAGTCTGACCAGAAGACCGCTTCATTTCCCTCTTTTTCTGAGTCGTTTTTTTGGGTCGCTGCATGGGAACCATCCCGTGGCGCTGGTTGTAAGGCAGAACACAGGATCCGCATCGCGAAAAACAGCAAAAGCAGCACTAAGGTCTAGGAGCACGAGAACAGATGCAGAGCCTCGGTCCGATGCCACTGATCATCCCTAAAGCCAACACCTCATTTGGCCGCCTTTCGTTCCAGTTCTCTGCTGCCTGTGACTGGAACGAATTGCAAAAATCGCTGAAGATGGAGACTTTTATCTCCCTCACCAACTTCAAACATCTGCTGTCTGAGCAGTTAACCGATCGCTGCAGCTGTACATAGTCTATCGGTAAATAGCCCACCCATTTTTACCTACCTCATCCCCATACTGTTTTTCTTTATTTACTTTTCTGCTCTTTTGCACACCAATATCTCTACCTGTACATGACCATCTGATCATTTATCACTCCAGTGTTAATCTGCTAAATTGTAATTATTCGCCTACCTCCCCTTTTTTTTCTACTGTGTTATTGACTTGTTAATTGTTTACTCCATGTGTAACTCTGTGTTGTCTGTTCACACTGCTATGCTTTATCTTGGCCAGGTCGCAGTTGCAAATGAGAACTTGTTCTCAACTAGCCTACCTGGTTAAATAAAGGTGAAAAAATATAAAATAAATAAATAAATCTAGCAGCCACCTACACCAGCCAGTCATCTAGCAGCCACCTACACCAACCAGTCATCTAGCAGCCACCTACAAAACCACTCATCCAGCACCCATACCAACCAGTCATCTAGCAGCCACCTACAAAACCACTCATCCAGCACCCATACCAGCCAGTCATCTAGCAGCCACCTACACCAACCAGTCATCTAGCAGCCACCTACAAAACCACTCATCCAGCACCCATACCAGCCAGTCATCTAGCAGCCACCTACACCAACCAGTCATCTAGCAGCCACCTACAAAACCACTCATCCAGCACCCATACCAACCGGTCATCTAGCAGCCACCTACAAAACCACTCATCCAGCACCCATACCAGCCAGTCATCTAGCAGCCACCTACACCAACCAGTCATCTAGCAGCCACCTACAAAACCACTCATCCAGCACCCATACCAGCCAGTCATCTAGCAGCCACCTACACCAACCAGTCATCTAGCAGCCACCTACAAAACCACTCATCCAGCACCCATACCAACCAGTCATCTAGCACCCATACCAACCAGTCATCTAGCACCCATACCAGCCAGTCATCTAGCAGCCACCTACACCAACCAGTCATCTAGCAGCCACCTACAAAACCACTCATCCAGCACCCATACCAACCAGTCATCTAGCAGCCACCTAAACCAACCATTTATCCAGCACCCATACCAACCAGTCATCTAGCAGCCACCTACACCAACCAGTCATCTAGCACCCATACCAACCAGTCATCGAGCAGCCACACCGACCAGTCATCTAGCAGCTATCTACACCAACCAGTCATCTAGCAGCCACACCAACCAGTAATCTAGCAGCCACCTACACCAACCAGCCAGTCATCTAAAACCCAAAACAACCAGTCATCTAGTAGCCAACTACGCTAACCAGTCTTCTAGCACCCACACCAACCAGACATCTAGCAGCAACCTACACCAACCAGTCATCTAGCACCCATACCAACCATTCATCTAGCACCCATACCAACCAGTCATCTAGCATCCATACCAACCAGTCATCTAGCACCCACACCAACCAGCCGGTCATCTAGCATCCACACCAGCCAGTCATCTACCACCCACACCAACCAGTCATCTAGCAACCACCTACACCGACCAGTCATCTAGCACCTACACCAACCAGTCATCTAGCACCCATAGCAACCAGTCATCTAGCAGCCACCTACACCAACCAGTCATTTAGCACCCATACCAACCAGTCATCTAGCACCCAGACCAACAAGTCTTCTAGCAGCCACCAACAAAAACCAGTCATCTAGCACTCACATCAACCAGCCAGTCATCTAGCACCCACACCAACCAGTCATCTAGCTGCCACCTACACCGACCAGTCATCTAGCACCCACAACGACCAGTCATCTAGCAGCTACCTACACCAACCAGTCATCTAGCACCCATACCAACCAGTCATCTAGCAGCTACCTACACCAACCAGTCATATCGCAGCTACCTACACCAACCAGTCACCTAGCACCCACACCAACCAGTCATCTAGCAGCCACCTACACCAAGCAGCCAGTCATCTAAAACCCAAACCAACAAGTCATCTAGCAGCCACCTACACTAACCAGTCATCTAGCCCCCATACCAACCAGTCATCTAGCACCCACACCAACCAACCAGTCATCTAGCATCCAACTACACCAACCAGTCATCTAGCCCCCATACCAACCAGTCATCTAGCACCCACACCAACCAACCAGTCATCTAACACCCACACCAACCACTCATCTAGCAACTACCTACACCGACCAGTCATCTAGAACCCACACCAACCAGTCATCTAGCAACCACTTACACCAACCAGTCATCTAGCAGCCACCTACACAGACCAACCAGTCAGTCATCTACCACCCACACCAACCAGTCATCTCGCAGCCACCTACACCAACCAGTCATCTAGCATCCACACCAACCAGTCATCTAACAGACACCTACACCAACCAGTCATCTAGCACCCATACCAACCAGTCATCTAGCAGCCACCAACACCAACCAGTCATCTAGCACCCACACCAACCAGCCAGTCATCTAGCACCCACACCAACCAGTCATCTAACAGACACCTACACAAACCAGTCATCTAGCACCCATACCAGCCAGTCATCTAGCAGACACCTACACCAACCAGTCATCTAGCACCCATACCAACCAGTCATCTAGCAGCCACACCAACCAGTCATCTAGTAGCCACCTACACCAACCAGTCATCAGGCACCCATACCAACCAGTAATCTAGCAGCCACCTACACCAACCAGTCATCTAGAACCCATACCAACCAGTCATCTACCAGCAACCTACACCAACCAGTCATCTAGCACCTATACCAACCAGTCATCTAGCAGCAACCTACACCAACCAGTCATATAGCACCTATACCAACCAGTCATCTAGCAGCCACCTTCACCAACCAGTCATCTAACCCCTATACCAACCAGTCATCTAGCACCCACACCAACCAACCAGTCATCTAAAACCTACACCAACCAGTCATCTAGCACCCACAACGACCAGTCATCTAGCAGCCACCTACACCAACCAGTCATCTAGCACCCATACCAACCAGTCATCTAGCAGCTACCTACACCAACCAGTCATCTAGCAGCTACCTACACCAACCAGTAGTGTAGCACCCACACCAACCAGTCATCTAGCAGCCACCTACACCAAGCAGCCAGTCATCTAAAACCCAAACCAACAAGTCATCTAGCAGCCACCTACACTAACCAGTCATCTAGCCCCCATACCAACCAGTCATCTAGCACCCACACCAACCAACAAGTCATCGAGCATCCAACTACACCAACCAGTCATCTAGCCCCCATACCAACCAGTCATCTAGCACCCACACCAACCAACCAGTCATCTAACACCCACACCAACCAGTCATCTAGCAACTACCTACACCGACCAGTCATCTAGAACCCACACCAACCAGTCATCTAGCAGCCACCTACACCAACCAGTCATCTAGCAGCCACCTACACCAACCAGTCATCTAGCAGCCACCTACACAGACCAACCAGTCAGTCATCTACCACCCACACCAACCAGTCATCTAGCAGCCACCTACACCAACCAGTCATCTAACAGACACCTACACCAACCAGTCATCTAACAGACACCTACACCAACCAGTCATCTAGCACCCATACCAACCAGTCATCTAGCAGCCACCAACACCAACCAGTCATCTAGCACCCACACCAACCAGCCAGTCATCTAGCACCCACACCAACCAGTCATCTAACAGACACCTACACAAACCAGTCATCTAGCACCCATACCAGCCAGTCATCCAGCAGCCACCTACACCAACCAGTCATCTAGCACCCACACCAACCAGCCAGTCATCTAGCACCCAAACCAACCAGTCATCTAACAGACACCTACACACACCAGTCATCGAGCACCCACACCAACCAGTAATCTAACAGACACCTACACCAACCAGTAATCTAGCACGCATACCAACCAGTCATCTAGCAGCCACACCAACCAGTCATCCAGCAGCAACATACACCAACCAGCCAGTCATCTAAAACCCAAACCAACCAGTCATCTAGTAGCCACCTACACTAACCAGTCATCTAGCACCCACACCAACCAGACATCTAGCACCCACCTACACCAACCAGTCATCTAGCACCCACACCAACCAGACACCAAGCACCCACCTACACAAATCAGCCAGTCATCTAAAAGCCAAACCAACTAGTCATCTATTAGCCACCTACACTAACCAGTCATCTAACACCCCAACCAACCAGACATCTTGCAGCAACCTACACCAACCAGTCACCTAGCACCTATACCAACCAGTCATCTAGCAGCCACCTATACCAACCAGTCATCCAGCAGGCACCTACACCAAGCAGCCAGTCATCTAAAACCAAAACCAACCAGTAATCTAGCAGCCATCTACACTAACCAGTCATCTAGCACCATTACCAACCAGACATCTGGCAGCAACCTACACCAACCAGTCATGTAGCACCTATACCAACCAGTCATTTGGCAGCCACCTACACCAACCAGTCATCTAGCCCCCATACCAACCAGTCATGTAACACCCACACCAACCAGTCATCTAGCAACTACCTACACCGACCAGTCATCTAGAACCTACACCAACCAGTCATCTAGCAGCCACCCACACCAACCAGTAATCTAGTAACTACCTACACCGACCAGTCATCTAAAACCCATACCAACCAGTCATCTAAAACCCATATCAACAAGTCATCTAGCACCCACACCAACCACCCACACCAACCAACCAGTCATCTAGCTGCCACCTACACCGACCAGTCATCTAGCACCTACACCAACCAGTCATCTAGCAGCCACCTACACAAACAGGTCATCTAGAACCCATACCAACCAGTCATCTAGCAGCCACCTACACCAACCAGTCATCAGGCACCCATACCAACCAGTAATCTAGCAGCCACCTACACCAACCAGTCATCTAGAAACCATACCAACCAGTCATCTAGCAGCAACCTACACCAACCAGTCATATAGCACCTATACCAACCAGTCATCTAGCAGCCACCTTCACCAACCAGTCATCTAACCCCTATACCAACCAGTCATCTAGCACCCACACCAACCAACCAGTCATCTAACACCTACACCAACCAGTCATCTAGCACCCACAACGACCAGTCATCTAGCAGCTACCTACACCAACCAGTCATCTAGCACCCATACCAACCAGTCATCTAGCAGCTACCTACACCAACCAGTCATCTAGCAGCTACCTACACCAACCAGTAGTCTAGCACCCACACCAACCAGTCATCTAGCAGCCACCTACACCAAGCAGCCAGTCATCTAAAACCCAAACCAACAAGTCATCTAGCAGCCACCTACACTAACCAGTCATCTAGCCCCCATACCAACCAGTCATCTAGCACCCACACCAACTGACCAGTCATCTAGCATCCAACTACACCAACCAGTCATCTAGCCCCCATACCAACCAGTCATCTAGCACCCACACCAACCAACCAGTCATCTAACACCCACACCAACCAGTCATCTAGCAACTACCTACACCGACCAGTCATCTAGAACCCACACCAACCAGTCATCTAGCAGCCACCTACACCAACCAGTCATCTAGCAGCCACCTACACAGACCAACCAGCCAGTGATCTATCTCCCACACCAACCAGTCATCTAGCTGCCACCTACACAAACAGGTCATCTAGAACCCATACCAACCAGTCATCTAGCAGCCATCTACACCAACCAGTCATCTAGCACCCATACCAACCAGTAATCTAGCAGCCATCTACACCAACCAGTCATCAGGCACCCATACCAACCAGTAATCTAGCAGCCACCTACACCAACCAGTCATCTAGAACCCATACCAACCAGTCATCTAGCAGCAACCTACACCAACCAGTCATCTAGCACCTATACCAACCAGTCATCTAGCAGCCACCTTCACCATCCAGTCATCTAGCCCCTATACCAACCAGTCATCTAGCACCCACACCAACCAACCAGTCATCTAACACCCACACCAACCAGTCATCTAGTAACTATCTACACCGACCAGTCATCTAAAACCAATACCAACCAGTCACCTAAAAACCATATCAACAAGTCATCTAGCACCCACACCAACCACCCACACCAACCAGCCAGTCATCTAGCACCCACACCAACCAGTCATCTAGCCCCCATACCAACCAGTCATCTAGCACCCACACCAACCAACCAGTCATCTAACACCCTCACCAACCAGTCATCTAGCAACTACCTACACCGACCAGTCATCTAGAACCCACACCAACCAGTCATCTAGCAGCCACCTACACCAACCAGTCATCTAGCAGCCACCTACACAGACCAACCAGTCAGTCATCTACCACCCACACCAACCAGTCAGTCATCTACCACCCACACCAACCAGTCATCTAGCAGCCACCTACACCAACCAGTCATCTAACAGACACCTACACCAACCAGTCATCTAACAGACACCTACACCAACCTGTCATCTAGCACCCATACCAACCAGTCATCTAGCAGCCACCAACACCAACCAGTCATCTAGCACCCACACCAACCAGCCAGTCATCTAGCACCCGTACCAACCAGTCATCTAACAGACACCTACACAAACCAGTCATCTAGCACCCATACCAGCCAGTCATCCAGCAGCCACCTACACCAACCAGTCATCTAGCACCCACACCAACCAGCCAGTCATCTAGCACCCACACCAACCAGTCATCTAACAGACACCTACACCAACCAGTCATCGAGCACCCACACCAACCAGTAATCTAACAGACACCTACACCAACCAGTCATCTAGCACCCATACCAACCAGTCATCTAGCAGCCACACCAACCAGTCATCCAGCAGCAACATACACCAACCAGCCAGTCATCTAAAACCCAAACCAATCAGTCATCTAGTAGCCACCTACACTAACCAGTAATCTAGCACCCACACCAACCAGACATCTAGCAGCAACCTACACCAACCAGACATCTAGCACCCACCTACACAAATCAGCCAGTCATCTAAAAGCCAAACCAACTAGTCATCTAGTAGCCACCTACACTAACCAGTAATCTAGCACCCACACCAACCAGACATCTTGCAGCAACCTACACTAACCAGTCACCTAGCACCTATACCAACCAGTCATCTAGCAGCCACCTATACCAACCAGTCATCTACCATCTATACCAACCAGTCGTCTAGCACCCACACCAACCAGTCATCTAGCAGCCACCTACACCGACCAGTCATCTAGCACCCACACCAACCAGACATCTAGCACCCACTTACACAAACCAGCCAGTCATCTAAAAGCCAAACCAACTAGTCATCTAGTAGCCACCTACACTAACCAGTCATCTAACACCCCAACCAACCAGACATCTAGCAGCAACCTACACCAACCAGTCACCTAGCACCTATACCAACCAGTCATCTAGCAGCCACCTATACCAACCAGTCATCTAGCACCTATACCAACCAGTCGTCTAGCACCCACACCAACCAGTCATCTAGCAGCCACCTACACCGACCAGTCATCTAGCAACTACCTACACCAACCAGTCATCTAGCACCCACACCAACCAACCAGTCATGTAACACCCACACCAACCAGTCATCTAGCAACAACCTACACCGACCAGTCATCTAAAACCCATACCAACAAGTCATCTAGCACCCACACCAACTACCCACACCAACCAGCCAGTGATCTATCTCCCACACCAACCAGTCATCTAGCTGCCACCTACACCGACCAGTCATCTAGCACCTACACCAACCAGTCATCTAGCAGCCACCTACACAAACAGGTCATCTAGAACCCATACCAACCAGTCATCTAGCAGCCATCTACACCAACCAGTCATCTAGCACCCATACCAACCAGTAATCTAGCAGCCACCTACACCAACCAGTCATCAGGCACCCATACCAACCAGTAATCTAGCAGCCACCTACACCAACCAGTCATCTAGAACCCATACCAACCAGTCATCTAGCAGCAACCTACACCAACCAGTCATCTAGCACCTATACCAACCAGTCATCTAGCAGCCACCTTCACCAACCAGTCATCTAGCCCCTATACCAACCAGTCATCTAGCACCCACACCAACCAACCAGTCATCTAACACCCACACCAACCAGTCATCTAGTAACTACCTACTCCGACCAGTCATCTAAAACCAATACCAACCAGTCATCTAAAAACCATATCAACAAGTTATCTAGCACCCACACCAACCCCCCACACCAACCAGCCAGTCATCTAGCACCCTGGAGCAGCAGCATGGCCAGGTGGACTGGGGACAGCAAGGAGTCATCATGTCAGGTAGTCCTGGGGCATGGTCCTAGGGCTCTGGTCAGTTGAAACTGGAACAGCAGCATGGCCAGGTGGACTGGGGACAGCAAGGAGTCATCATGTCAGGTAGTCCTGGGGCATGGTCCTAGGGCTCAGGTCCTCTGACAGAGAGAAAGAAAGAGAGAAGGAGAGAATTAGAGAACGCACACTTAGATTCACACAGGACACCGAATAGGACAGGAGAAGTACTCCAGATATAACAAACTGACCCCAGCCCCCCGACACATAAACTACTGCAGCATAAATACTGGAGGCTGAGACAGGAGGGGTCAGGAGACACTGTGGCCCCATCCGAGGACACCCCCGAACAGGGCCAAACAGGAAGGAAGGATATAACCCCACCCACTTTGCCAAAGCACAGCCCCCACACCACACACCAACCAGCCAGTCATCTAAAAGCCAAACCAACTAGTCATCTAGTAGCCACCTACACTAACCAGTAATCTAGCACCCACACCAACCAGACATCTTGCAGCAACCTACACTAACCAGTCACCTAGCACCTATACCAACCAGTCATCTAGCAGCCACCTATACCAACCAGTCATCTACCATCTATACCAACCAGTCGTCTAGCACCCACACCAACCAGTCATCTAGCAGCCACCTACACCGACCAGTCATCTAGCACCCACACCAACCAGACATCTAGCACCCACTTACACAAACCAGCCAGTCATCTAAAAGCCAAACCAACTAGTCATCTAGTAGCCACCTACACTAACCAGTCATCTAACACCCCAACCAACCAGACATCTAGCAGCAACCTACACCAACCAGTCACCTAGCACCTATACCAACCAGTCATCTAGCAGCCACCTATACCAACCAGTCATCTAGCACCTATACCAACCAGTCGTCTAGCACCCACACCAACCAGTCATCTAGCAGCCACCTACACCGACCAGTCATCTAGCAACTACCTACACCAACCAGTCATCTAGCACCCACACCAACCAACCAGTCATGTAACACCCACACCAACCAGTCATCTAGCAACAACCTACACCGACCAGTCATCTAAAACCCATACCAACAAGTCATCTAGCACCCACACCAACTACCCACACCAACCAGCCAGTGATCTATCTCCCACACCAACCAGTCATCTAGCTGCCACCTACACCGACCAGTCATCTAGCACCTACACCAACCAGTCATCTAGCAGCCACCTACACAAACAGGTCATCTAGAACCCATACCAACCAGTCATCTAGCAGCCATCTACACCAACCAGTCATCTAGCACCCATACCAACCAGTAATCTAGCAGCCACCTACACCAACCAGTCATCAGGCACCCATACCAACCAGTAATCTAGCAGCCACCTACACCAACCAGTCATCTAGAACCCATACCAACCAGTCATCTAGCAGCAACCTACACCAACCAGTCATCTAGCACCTATACCAACCAGTCATCTAGCAGCCACCTTCACCAACCAGTCATCTAGCCCCTATACCAACCAGTCATCTAGCACCCACACCAACCAACCAGTCATCTAACACCCACACCAACCAGTCATCTAGTAACTACCTACTCCGACCAGTCATCTAAAACCAATACCAACCAGTCATCTAAAAACCATATCAACAAGTTATCTAGCACCCACACCAACCCCCCACACCAACCAGCCAGTCATCTAGCACCCTGGAGCAGCAGCATGGCCAGGTGGACTGGGGACAGCAAGGAGTCATCATGTCAGGTAGTCCTGGGGCATGGTCCTAGGGCTCTGGTCAGTTGAAACTGGAACAGCAGCATGGCCAGGTGGACTGGGGACAGCAAGGAGTCATCATGTCAGGTAGTCCTGGGGCATGGTCCTAGGGCTCAGGTCCTCTGACAGAGAGAAAGAAAGAGAGAAGGAGAGAATTAGAGAACGCACACTTAGATTCACACAGGACACCGAATAGGACAGGAGAAGTACTCCAGATATAACAAACTGACCCCAGCCCCCCGACACATAAACTACTGCAGCATAAATACTGGAGGCTGAGACAGGAGGGGTCAGGAGACACTGTGGCCCCATCCGAGGACACCCCCGAACAGGGCCAAACAGGAAGGAAGGATATAACCCCACCCACTTTGCCAAAGCACAGCCCCCACACCACACACCAACCAGCCAGTCATCTAAAAGCCAAACCAACTAGTCATCTAGTAGCCACATACACTAACCAGTCATCTAACACCCACACCAACCAGACATCTAGCAGCAACCTACACCAACCAGTCACCTAGCACCTATACCAACCAGTCATCTAGCAGCCACCTATACCAACCAGTCATCTAGCACCTATACCAACCAGTCGTCTAGCACCCACACCAACCAGTCATCTAGCAGCCACCTACACCGACCAGTCATCTAGCAGCTACCTACACCAACCAGTCATCCAGCAGCCACCTACACCAAGCAGCCAGTCATCTAAAACCCAAACCAACCAGTAATCTAGCAGCCATCTACACTAACCAGTCATCTAGCACCATTACCAACCAGACATCTAGCAGCAACCTACACCAACCAGTCATGTAGCACCTATACCAACCAGTCATCTAGCAGCCACCTACACCAACCAGTCATCTAGCCCCCATACCAACCAGTCATCTAGCACCCACACCAACCAACCAGTCATGTAACACCCACACCAACCAGTCATCTAGCAACTACCTACACCGACCAGTCATCTAGCACCCACACCAACCAGTCATCTAGCAGCCACCTACACCATCCAGTCATCTAGCACCCATACCAACCAGTCATCTAGCAGCCACCTACACCAACCAGTCATCTAGCACCCAAACCAACCAGTCATCTAGCACCCACACCAACCAGTAATCTAGCAGCCACCTACACTAACCAGCCAGTCCTCTGAAAGCCAAACCAACCAGTCATCTAGTATCCACCTACACTATCCAGTCATCTAGCACCCACACTACCCAGACATATAGCGCAACCTACACCAACTAGTCATCTAGCACCTATACCAACCAGTCAACTTGCAGCCACCTACACCAAACAGTCATCTAGCACCCACACCAACCAGTCATGTAGCACCCATACCAACCAGTCATCTAACACCTACACCAACCAGTCATCTAGCACCCACAACGACCAGTCATCTAGCAGCTACCTACACCAACCAGTCATCTAGCACCCATACCAACCAGTCATCTAGCAGCTACCTACACCAACCAGTCATCTAGCAGCTACCTACACCAACCAGTAGTCTAGCACCCACACCAACCAGTCATCTAGCAGCCACCTACACCAAGCAGCCAGTCATCTAAAACCCAAACCAACAAGTCATCTAGCAGCCACCTACACTAACCAGTCATCTAGCCCCCATACCAACCAGTCATCTAGCACCCACACCAACTGACCAGTCATCTAGCATCCAACTACACCAACCAGTCATCTAGCCCCCATACCAACCAGTCATCTAGCACCCACACCAACCAACCAGTCATCTAACACCCACACCAACCAGTCATCTAGCAACTACCTACACCGACCAGTCATCTAGAACCCACACCAACCAGTCATCTAGCAGCCACCTACACCAACCAGTCATCTAGCAGCCACCTACACAGACCAACCAGCCAGTGATCTATCTCCCACACCAACCAGTCATCTAGCTGCCACCTACACAAACAGGTCATCTAGAACCCATACCAACCAGTCATCTAGCAGCCATCTACACCAACCAGTCATCTAGCACCCATACCAACCAGTAATCTAGCAGCCATCTACACCAACCAGTCATCAGGCACCCATACCAACCAGTAATCTAGCAGCCACCTACACCAACCAGTCATCTAGAACCCATACCAACCAGTCATCTAGCAGCAACCTACACCAACCAGTCATCTAGCACCTATACCAACCAGTCATCTATCAGCCACCTTCACCATCCAGTCATCTAGCCCCTATACCAACCAGTCATCTAGCACCCACACCAACCAACCAGTCATCTAACACCCACACCAACCAGACATCTAGTAACTATCTACACCGACCAGTCATCTAAAACCAATACCAACCAGTCACGTAAAAACCATATCAACAAGTCATCTAGCACCCACACCAACCACCCACACCAACCAGTCATCTAGCAGCCACCTACACCAACCAGTCATCTAACAGACACCTACACCAACCTGTCATCTAGCACCCATACCAACCAGTCATCTAGCAGCCACCCACACCAACCAGTCATGTAGCACACACACCAACCAGTTATCTAGCAGCGACACCAACCACCCACACCAACCAGTCATCTAGCAGACACCTACACCAACCAGTCATCCAGCACCCATACCAAACAGTCATCTAGCAGCCACCTACACCAACCAGTCATCTAGCACCCACACAAACCAGCCAGTCACCTAGCACCCACACCAACCGGTTATCTACCAAACACACCAACCCGTCATCTAGCACCCATACCAACCAGTCATCTAGTAGCCACCTACACTATCCAGTCATCTAGCACCCACATCAACCAGACATCTAGCAGCAACCTACACCAACCAGTCAACTTGCATCCACCTACACCAAACAGTCATCTTGCACCTACACCAACCAGTCATCTAGCACCTACACCAACCAGTCATCTAGCACCCACACCAACCAGTCATCTGGAAGCCACATACACCAACAATTCAGTCATCTAACACCCACACCAACCAACCACAACAACCAGCCAGTCATCTTGCACCCACACCAACCAGTCATTGTGCACACACCTAGACCAACCAGTCATCTAGCAGTGACCTACACCAACCAGTCATCTAGATCCCACACCAACCAGTCATCTAGCAGCCACCTACACCAACCAGTCATCTAGCACCCACATCAACCATCCACACCAACCAGCCAGTCATCTTGCACCCACACCAACCAGCCAGTCATCTAGCACCCACACCAACCAGTCATCTAGCAGCCACCTACACCAACCAGTCATCTAGCACCCACACCAACCAGTCATCTAGCACACATACCAACCACCCACAGCAACCAGCTAGTCATCTAGCACCCACACCAACCAGTCTTCTAGCTCCCACACCAACCAGTTATCTAGCAGCTACCTATACCAACCAGTCATCTAGAACCCACACCAACCAGCCAGTCATCTAGCTCCCACACCAACCAGTTATCTAGCAGCCACCTACACCAACCAGTCATCTAGCACCCACACCAACCAGCCAGTCATCTAGCACCCACACCAACCGGTCATCTAGCAGTCACCTACACCAACCAGTCATCTAGCACCCACACCGACCAGCCAGTCATCTAGCACCCACACCAACCGGTCATCTGCCACACACCAACCAGTCATCTAGCAGCCACCTACACCAACCAGTCTTCTAGCTCCCACACCAACCAGTCATCTAGCAGCCACCTACACCAACCAGTCATCTAGCACCCACAGCAACCAGCCAGTCATCTAGCACCCACA
This sequence comes from Oncorhynchus kisutch, assembly GCF_002021735.2. Classification (NCBI taxonomy): domain Eukaryota; kingdom Metazoa; phylum Chordata; class Actinopteri; order Salmoniformes; family Salmonidae; genus Oncorhynchus; species Oncorhynchus kisutch. The sequence continues at coordinate 16,284,835 of NC_034193.2, forward strand.
CCAACAAGTCAGCTAGCAGCCACCTACACCAACCAGTCATTTTGCACCCATACAAACCAGTCATCTAGCACTCACCTACACCAACCAGTCATCTAGCACCTACACCAACCAGTCATCTTGCACCCACACCAACCAGTCATCTAGCAGCCACCTACACCAACCAGTCTTCTAGCACCCACACCAACCAGTCATCTAGCACCCACACCAACCAGTCATCTAGCAGCCACCTACACCAACCAGGCATCTAGCACCCACACCAACCAGTCATCTAGCATCCACCTACACCAACCAGTCATCTTGCACCCACACCAACCAGTCATCTAGCAGCCACCTACACCAACCAGTCATCTAGCACCTACACCAACCAGTCATCTAGCAGCCACCTACACCAACCAGCCAGTCATCTAACACCCACACCAACCAGACATCTAGCACCCACACCAAACAGTCAGCTAGCAGCCATACCAACCAGTCATCTAGCACCCATACCAACCAGTCATCTAGCAACCACACCAACCAGTCATCTAGCACCCACACCAACCAGTCATCTAGCAACCACACCAACCACCCACACCAACCAGACAGTCATCTAGCACCCACACCAGCCAACCACACCAACCAGCCAGTCATCTAGCACCCACACCAGCCAACCACACCAACCAGCCAGTCATCTAGCACCCACACCAACCAATCATCCTGAGCCACACCAACTACCCACACCAAACAGCCAGTCATCTAGCAGCCACCCACTCCAACCAGTCATCTAGCTGCCACCTACACCGACCAGTCATCTAGCACCCACACCAACCAGCCATTTAGCACCCACACCAACCAGTCATCGAGCACCCGCACCAACCAGTCATCTAGCAGGCACCTACACCAACCAGTCATCTAGCACCCATACCAACCAGTCATCTAGTAGCCACCTACACTATCCAGTCATCTAGCACCCATACCAACCAGTCATCTAGTAGCCACCTACACTATCCAGTCATCTAGCACCCACATCAACCAGACATCTAGCAGCAACCTACACCAACCAGTCAACTTGCATCCACCTACACCAGTCATCTTGCACCTACACCAACCAGTCATCTAGCACCCACACCAACCAGTCATTTGGCAGCCACATACACCAACAATTCAGTCATCTAACACCCACACCAACCAACCACAACAACCAGCCAGTCATCTAGCACCCACACCAACCAGTCATTTTGCACACACCTAGACCAACCAGTCATCTAGCAGCGACCTACACCAAGCAGTCATCTAGATCCCACACCAACCAATCATATAGCAGCCACCTACGGCAACCAGTCATCTAGCACCCACATCAACCATCCACACCAACCAGCCAGTCATCTACACCCACACCAACCACCCACAGCACCAGCCAGTCATTTAGCACCCATATAAACCAGTCATCTAGCAGCCACCTACACCAACCAGTCATCTAGCACCTACACCAACCAGTCATCTAGCACCCACACCAACCAGTCATCTAGCAGGCACCTACACCAACCAGTCATCTAGCACCTACACCAACCAGGCATCTAGCACCCACACCAACCAGTCATCTAGCAGCCACCTAGACCAACCAGCCAGTCATCTAACACCCACACCAACCAGTCATCTAGCAGCCACCTACACCAACCAGTCATCTAGCACCCGCACAAACCAGTCATCTAGCAGCCACCTACACCAACCCGTCATCTAGCACCCATACCAACCAGTCATCTAGTAGCCACCTACACTATCCAGTCATCTAGCACCCACATCAACCAGACATCTAGCAGCAACCTACACCAACCAGTCAACTTGCATCCACCTACACCAAACAGTCATCTTGCACCTACACCAACCAGTCATCTAGCACCCACACCAACCAGTCATCTGGCAGCCACATACACCAACAATTCAGTCATCTAACACCCACACCAATCAACCACAACAACCAGCCAGTCATCTAGCACCCACACCAACCAGTCATTGTGCACACACCTAGACCAACCAGTCATCTAGCAGTGACCTACACCAATCAGTCATCTAGATCCCACACCAACCAGTCATCTAGCAGCCACCTACACCAACCAGTCATCTAGCACCCACATCAACCATCCACACCAACCAGCAAGTCATCTTGCACCCACACCAACCAGCCAGTCATCTAGCACCCACACCAACCAGTCATCTAGCAGCCACCTACACCAACCAGTCATCTAGCACCCACACCAACCAGTCTTCTACCTCCCACACCAACCAGTTATCTAGCAGCTACCTACACCAACCAGTCATCTAGCACCCACACCAACCAGCCAGTCATCTAGCTCCCACACCAACCAGTTATCTAGCAGCCACCTACACCAACCAGTCATCTAGCACCCACACCAACCAGCCAGTCATCTAGCACCCACACCAACCGGTCATCTAGCAGTCACCTACACCAACCAGTCATCTAGCACCCACACCAACCAGCCAGTCATCTAGCACCCACACCAACCGGTCATCTGCCACACACCAACCAGTCATCTAGCAGCCACCTACACCAACCAGTCTTCTAGCTCCCACACCAACCAGTCATCTAGCAGCCACCTACACCAACCAGTCATCTAGCACCCACAGCAACCAGCCAGTCATCTAGCACCCACACCAACAAGTCAGCTAGCAGCCACCTACACCAACCAGTCATTTAGCACCCATACAAACCAGTCATCTAGCAGCCACCTACACCAACCAGTCATCTAGCACCTACACCAACCAGTCATCTTGCACCCACACCAACCAGTCATCTAGCAGCCAACTACACCAACCAGTCTTCTAGCACCCACACCAACCAGTCATCTAGCACCCACACCAACCAGTCATCTAGCAGCCACCTACACCAACCAGGCATCTAGCACCCACACCAACCAGTCATCTAGCAGCCACCTACACCAACCAGTCATCTAGCACCCACACCAGCCAGTCATCTAGCAGCCACCTACACCAACCAGTCATCTAGCACCCACACCAACCAGTCATCTAGCAGCCACCCACACCAACCAGCCATTTAGCACCCACACCAACCAGTCATCTAGCAGCCACCTACACCAACCAGTCATCTAGCAGCCACCTACACCAACCAGTCATCTAGCACCTACACCAACCAGTCATCTTGCACCCACACCAACCAGTCATCTAGCAGCCAACTACACCAACCAGTCTTCTAGCACCCACACCAACCAGTCATCTAGCACCCACACCAACCAGTCATCTAGCAGCCACCTACACCAACCAGGCATCTAGCACCCACACCAACCAGTCATCTAGCAGCCACCTACACCAACCAGTCATCTAGCACCCACACCAACCAGTCATCTAGCACCCACCCACACCAACCAGTCATCTAGCAGCCAGCCAGCGGCAGCCCTGCTCTGCTCTGTGTGCCTGTTAGCGATGTGATTTCCCCTCTTACAGCTGTGAATACTGGGCCCCCTGCACCAGGGCAGCTTTGATCTCTGCCTCTCTGTCACTCAAAATTAGTTACCCCTCAGAATGGAGAAACTCTCTCTCCCTCTCTCCATATGCCTTTAACTCTCTCTCTCTCTCTCTCTCTCTCTCTCTCTCTCTCTCTCTCTCTCTCTCTCTCCCTCACCCTCTCCCTCCCTCTCCCTCTCCCTCTCCGTCTCCCTCTGTCTCCAATGCTCTCTTTCTCTCTCTATTTGGGGCCATATTTGTGAGTTGGTTGTCAAGAGTTTGGTGAAAGATGGATCAAAAAGCAGTATTTTGCATTGGCCATGGCAGGATAGTCATCCATTGGAACTGATGTCTTCCATTCTGAGGGAACCAATTAACTCTCAGTCTCAGTGACTCTACCCAACCTCACATATCTACATCAAACCACACACACTCTTGTCAACGTGCCCAAATTGACTGTACTGGGGCTAATTTCAGGTTTCGTCTGACTTATTTCTCTAATTACAGCTTCCACAGAGCATGCTCTCGCTTACAGGCGTTTTCACATTGCCTGGAGCTATGATCTAACCCCAGTATGAACCTTTGACATCAAATATCTTGAACATGTAATGAGTGGAGTCTAAAGGTTGTCTGCTGCGTTCAACAGAAAAATCCCACACCTCACAAACCACTTTCTTTTAAGTTTCCTGTCTCTCTTTTGGTCTATGTTGAAGAGTGAAGTCAGTCAGAAAGATGGAGCCAAACATTGCTCACTCAGATATTCAATACCACTTCATGAAATTGCCTTGGGAGGTAGGGGACTCAATTTCAATGTGTAATCCCAATTCATTTCAATGTCTATCATGTCACAAGCAGGAAATAAAAAAGTGTTTTAAACGGTTGGCTTCCATTGAAAAACATTTAACAGGACGTCAACTGTACACTATATGATTTAACCATCAACATATGTTTACTTCTCCCAATACGGAGCCCCTGCCATAACTGAAAAATGTGTTTTTCAGATCAACCGTCAAATGTAACCCTCTCGTGTGAAAAGCACCTCACAAAAAGGGCATAGTGCTTTGCCAGCATTGGGGCGGGTGGTTGGGTGTTAGGGAGGGCTATAGTTTGTATGGGCGGCAGTAATCCCATTGGCTCTGCAACTCAGCAGGGGATGCATTGCCTGGACTCTAAATGCTGTGGAGAATGTAAGAAAAAGGCCGTCTAGAAAAAATATTGTTAGAGAAGGCCCTGCGTGAGACAATAAGCCTGCATTGTGTGGCCTCCTCCCACCCATGTCACACTGTACCTCTGGTGTGACATCATTCACTATGGGTTGTCCCTTTAGTCCAGGCTCAGACAAAAGAAGATAAGAGATTTAGCTAAGAATCAGTTGAACATACTTATGTACTGATGCTATCCAGGTTGATGATCTTGATTGTAGTAATTTCGTTTCTTCATTCATAACACGCAAAATATGTTTTATTGGGAAACAAATAAGAAATAAGACAAAAAAAAAAAAGAAAACTTGAGAGTGCATAACTATTCACCCCCCTAAGTCAATACTTTGTAAAGCCACCTTTTGCAGCAATTACAGCTACAAGTCTCTTGGGGTATAGCTCTAAAAGCTTGGCACATCGAGCCACTGGGATTTTTGCCCATTCTTCAAGGCAAAACTGCTCCAGCTCCTTCAATTTGGATGGGTTCCACTGGTGTACAGCAATCTTTAAGTCATACCACAGATTCTCAATTGGATTGAGGTCTGGGCTTTGACTAGACCATTCCAAGACATTTAAATGTTTCAGCTTAAACCACTCGAGTGTTGCTTTAGCAGTATGCTTAGGGTCATTGTCCTGCTGGAAGGTGAACCTCTGTCCCAGTCTCAAATCTCTGGGAGACTGAAACAGGTTTCCCTCAAGAATGTTCATGGCGCCATCCATCATTCCTTCAATTCTGACCAGTTACCCAGTCCCTGCCAATGAAAAACATATCCACAGCATGATACTGCCACTACCATGCTTCACTGTGGGGATGATATTCTCAGGGTGATGAGAGGTGCTGGGTTTGCGCCAGACATAGCGTTTTCCTTGATGGCCAAAATGCTCAATTTTAGTCTTATCTGACCAGAGTACCTTCTTCCATATGTTTGGGGAGTCTCCCACATGCCTTTTGGCTTATTTTTTTCTTTAAGCCATGGCTTTTTTCTCTGGCCACTCTTCCGTAAAGCCCAGCTCTGTGGAGTGTACGGCTTAAAGTGGTCCTATGGACAGATACTCCAATCTCCGCTGTGGAGCTTTGCAGCTCCTTCAGGGTTATCTTTGGTCTCTTTGTTGCCTTTCTAATTAATGTTCTCCATGCCTGGTCTGTGAGCTTTGGTGGGCGACCCTCTCTTGGCAGGTTTGTTGTGGTGCCATATTCTTTAATGTTTTAAATAATGGATTTAAATGTGCTCCGTGGGATGCTCAAAGTTTTGGATATTTTTTAAATAATCCAACCCTGATCTGTACTTCTCCACAATGTTGTCCCTGATCTGTTTGGAGAGCTCCTTGGTCTTCATGGTGCCACTTGATTGGTGGTACCCCTTGCTTAGTGGTGATCCAGACCCCAGGGCCTTTCAGAACAGGTTTATATATACTGAGATCATGTGACAGATCAGGTGACACTTAGATTGCGCACAGGGGGACTTCACTTAACTAATTATGTGACTTTTGAAGGTAATTGTTTGCACCAGATCTTATTTCGGGGCTTCAGAGCAAACGCGGTGAATACAACTTGCAGACTTGTTTTCGAGTTGCTGTGCGTTTTGTTGCCAACCTATTTTGCTACCTGACAACTTAAAGTTTTTTACTTTTTAATTACAGTTTATATTTTTGTTTTTTTTCCTCAACTTTTTCACTACGGACGCTTTATCTGGACACGGTTCGTCAGGACCTCCAACAGCCGAAGCTAAGTAGTAACATTAACATTATGCCTTCTAATTGCAGTCGCTGTACTCATAATATACAGGAGAAAGATCGCCTTACAGCGAGGATAGCTGTGCTACAAGCCCAGCTTCAGACGCAATCGTTAGGCAAGGGTAATTTCAGTGTAGGAAAGGATGAAACAGCGTCTGTGCCACCAGTAAGTACAGATAGTAGTATAAATCCCCTGGCACAGTCCCCGCAGCCGGACAACTTTCTCACGGTTTCTGGAAGGAAATGCTGTAGGAACGCTCAACCGGTGTCGCTCATTCAGCCGACAGAAACTTTCAACTGGTTTTCCCCATTAAGCAGCGAGTCGGAGTCAGAGGCCGAGTCTTCTCTGGTCTCTACTCCTCCTGTTACGGGGTCTGAGACGCCTAAGCTTCCCACCATTAGCTCTGACAAATTGAAAACTCTAGTCATTGGCGACTCCATTACCCACAGTATTAGACTTAAAACGAATCATCCATCGTTTACCAGGGGGCAGGGCTACCGACGTTAAGGCTAATCTGCTGATGGTGCTGGCTAAAGCTAAAACTGGCGAGTGTAGAGAGTATAGAGATATTGTTATCCACGTCGGCACCAACGATGTTAGGATGAAACAGTCAGAGATCACCAAGCGCAACATAGCTTCTGCGTGTAAATCAGCTAGAAAGATGTGTCGGCATCGAGTAATGTGATGAGCTCTACAGCAGAGTCTCACAACTCAATCGCTGGTTGAAAACTGTTTTCTGCCCCTCCCAGAAGATAGAATTTGTAGATAATTGGCCCTCTTTCTGGGACTCACCCACAAACAGGACCAAGCCTGACCTGCTGAGGAGTGACGGACTCCATCCTAGCTGGAGGGGTGCTCTCATCTTATCTACCAACATAGACAGGGCTCTAACTCCTCTAGCTCCACAATGAAACAGGGTGCAGGCCAGGCAGCAGGCTGTTAGCCAGCCTGCCAGCATAGTGGAGACTGCCATTAGCACAGTCAGTGTAGTCAGCTCAGCTATCACCATTGAGACCGTGTCTGTGCCTCGACCTAGGTTGGGCAAAACTAAACATGGCGGTCTTCGCCTTAGCAATCTCACTAGGATAAAGACCACCTCCATTCCTGTCATTATTGAAAGAGATCATGATACCTCACATCTCAAAATAGGGCTACTTAATGTTAGCTCCCTTACTTCAAAGGCAATTATAGTCAATGAACTAATCACTGATCATAATCTTGATGTGACTGACTGAAACATGGCTTAAGCCTGATAAATTTACTGTGTTAAATGAGGCCTCACCTCCTGGCTACACTAGCGACCATATCCCCCGTGCATCCCGCAAAGGCGGAGGTGTTGCTAACATTTACAATAGCAAATTTCAATTTACAAATAAAAAAATGACGTTTTCGTCTTTTGAGCTTCTAGTCATGAAATCTATGCAGCCTACTCAATCACTTTTTATAGCTACTGTTTACTGGCCTCCTGGGCCATATACAGCGTTCCTCACTGTTCCCTGAATTCCTATCGGACCTTGTAGTCATAGCAGATAATATTCTAATCTTTGGTGACTTTAATATTCACATGGAAAAGTCCACAGACCCACTCCAAAAGGCTTTTGGAGCCATCATCGACTCCAACATGTCTCTGGACCCACTCACTGTCACAGTCATACTCTGGACCTAGTTTTGTCCCATGGAATAAATGTTGTGGATCTTAATGTTTTTCCTCATAATCCTGGACTATCGGACCACCATTTTATTACGTTTGCAATTGCAACAAATAATCTGCTCAGACCCCAACCAAGGAACATCAAAAGTCATGCTATAAATTCACAGACAACACAAAGATTCCTTGATGTCCTTCCAGATTCCCTCTGTCTACCCAAGGACGACAGAGGACAAAAATCAGTTAACCACCTAACTGAGGAACTCAATTGAACCTTGCGCCATACGCTAGATGCAGTTGCACCCCTAAAAACTAAAAACATTTCTCATAAGAAACTAGCTCCCCGGTACACAGAAAATACCCGAGCTCTGAAGCAAGCTTCCAGAAAATTAGAACGGAAATGGCGCCACACCAAACTGGAAGTCTTCCGACTAGCTTGGAAAGACAGTACCGTGAAGTACCGAAGAGCCCTTACTGCTGCTCGATCATCCTATTTTTCTAACTTAATTGAGGAAAATAAGAACAATCCGAAATTCCTTTTTTGCTACTGTCGCAAAGCTAACTAAAAAGCAGCATTCCCCAAGAGAGGATGACATTCACTTAAAGCCAACACCTCAACACCTTGGCCGCCTTTCGTTCCAGTTCTCTGCTGCCTGTGACTGGAACGAATTGCAAAAATCGCTGAAGTTGGAGACTTTTATCTTCCTCACCAACTTCAAACATCTGCTATCTGAGCAGCTAACCGATCGCTGCAGCTGTATATAGTCTATCGGTAAATAGCCCACCCATTTTTACCTACCTCATCCCCATACTGTTTTTATTTATTTACTTTTCTGCTCTTTTGCACACCATATCTCTACCTGTACATGACCATCTGATCATTTATCACTCCAGTGTTAATCTGCAAATTTATTATTATTTTTTTTAAACTCTGTTTATTAAGTTTTACACACACACACACACACACACACACACACACAGACACACAGACACACACACACACACACACACAGACACACAGACACACACACACACAGACACACAGACACACAGACACACACACACACAGACACACAGACACACACACACACAGACACACACACACACACACACAGACACACACACACACACACACACACACACACACACACACACACACACACACACACACACACACACACAGACACACACACACACACACACACACACACACACACACACACAGACAGACAAGACAAAGCAATATAAATAATATACTCAACTAGAAAAAAAAATATATATATATCTCTTTAAAGATACCATACTTTAGACAAGTTAAACATACCAGGCAGAAGGCTACAGAGGTTAAAGGGCAATCTATAGTACAGGGACAGAGATACACCTCACCATTGTTCCTGTAAACAGTCAAGGGATAAGGGTGGAGAAATGCAACCACTCACAGAGAGTCATGGCCACAGACCGACCATCCACTGGACAGGTTTTTTTTTACTATGCTTTAAAATAAAAAAAACTAAATGATTATTCATGTAGGCGTGAACAAAATGTAAAAATAACTGGGAAAAACAAGCTCACACTTCAGTCTCTGCCCGGGCAAGATGAACAAGGCATCTGCGGATCACAATCAATAAGCACATGGACCTTAATGCCCCCCCCAGCAAAAACACAGAGAGAGGCTCCTCCAACCCTTAAGTCACAGACTTATTTTAGCATTAATTGGAATGCCATCAGAGGATGGACTGTTTAAAGTAAGACCGGAATGGAGCCCAAGCCTCATCAAACAGTTTGGGGTTCCCACGTGAATTGAATTAGATTTTTTCTAGTTTCAGAGAGCACAACACATCCCTCACCCAATATTTATAAGATGGGGAGCTGCCATCTTCCAGTTCTGTAGTATTAGCCGTCTAGCTAAAAGAGTTGTATAAGCAACAGTGTCCGACTGGATTCTTGATAGGGGGGTACCCATGGGCAGTACTCCAAAAAGGGCTGTAAGGGGAGACGGATCTATAACAGTGTCATATATCTCAGAGAAACATTTAAATATTAATTCCCAGAAACCTGACAGTTTATGACAGCCCCAAAACATATGCAACAGTGTGGCTGGTTCCACTTTACATCTGACACAGGTAGGATCAAAATCAGAGAATATTCTTCCAAGTTTGGCCCCCGACCAGTGGATACGGTGAACCACCTTGAATTGAATGAGGCTGTGTCTAGTGCTAAAAGAGGACGAGTGCACCCTGTGCAGCACAGATTCCCAGGCGTCTTCCCCAAGTTCCTCCCCCAAATCCTTTTCCCATCGAGTCTTTAAAGGCACCAAAGAAGGGTTCTGTAAGTCATGAATGATTGCATATACATATGAAATTGCGCCCCTAGGAAGCTTGTTCAGCTCCAAGATGCTCTCTATAGCTATATTCGCAGGCCTATTGGGAAATCCAGGTGTGTTAGCCCTGACAAAGTTTCTAGTCTGGAGATAGCGGAAAAAGTAGGATTGGGGGAGATTGAACTTTTCCTGCAGCTGAGAAAAAGAGGCAAATGTATCTTCAAAGAATAATTGGGCTAGCGAGGAGAGGCCTAGTGAGTGCCAAATGCCAAAAGCCCCATCATTCAAAGATGGAGGAAATAAAATGTTCTGATTGATTGGGCCTGATAGAGAAAAGCCTCAGAGGCTAAAGGCTAAACGGAACTGATTCCAAATTTTAAGAGACTGCTTTACAATTGGGTTGACACACCTTTTGCCTAGGGACACTGGGAGAGACGAGCACAGCACAGAGGAAAGTGCTGCAGGTTTACACGATTCAGACTCCATCTGGACCCAGAGTGGTCTAGGGCCAGTAGGATCAGTCTGCAACCAGTACAGAACGGCTCTGAAATTGGCAGCCCAGTAGTATGTCTGAAAATTTGGTAGAGGTAAACCCCCCAATGACCTAGGCTTCTGTAAATGTTTTCTACCAATCCGTGGTACCTTGCCATCCCAAATAAAATGCATGAATGTTTGATCCAGTGAAATAAAAAAAGATTTTGGAATAAAAATGGGTAAACATTGAAATAAATATAAAAATGTGGGCAACACATTCATTTTAATGACATTAATTCTTCCAATAAGAGAAAGAGGTAGCGAATTCCAAAAAGTAAAAGATTGTTTCAATCTGTCTGCTAGAGCAACAAAGTTTTCCTGAAACAAATTTGAATATTTCCTTGTCACTTTTACTCCCAAGTAAGTGAATTGATCCCGGACAATCCTAAACTGAGAACTTGTAAAAGAGCACTTTAAAGCAGCCTTGTTTACTGGAAAAAGCTCACTCTTGCCTAGATTCAGCTTGTACCCTGAGATTGATCCAAACTTTTTAACAGATAGGGCACGTGGCAATGAGGTATCGGGGTTGGAGATAAACAAAAGGAGGTCGTCAGCATATAGCGAGACTTTCTGCTCCCAGCCCGCCCTGATTATGCCTTGAATGGCATCATTAGAGCGTAGTGCAATGGCGAGAGGCTCGATTGCCAAAGCAAACAACAAGGGGGAGAGTGGGCAACCCTGTCTGGATCCGCGGTGCAAGGGAAAATAGTCAGAGGACAAGTTATTAGTCCGTACCGAAGCCATGGGGGAAAAATAAAGAATCTTTATCCACGCAATGAATTTGGGGCCAAAGCCAAATCTATAAAGGGCAGCTGTTAGGTAATCCCACTCAACGCGGTCAAATGCTTTTTCGGCATCAAGTGAGACCACCACCTCCGGGTCCTCCGACGCTGGGGAGTACAGTATATTCATAAGGCGCCTAATATTGAAAAATAAATGCCTATTTCTCACAAAGCCAGTCTGGTCAGAGTGTATTACTTGGTGCAGCAAGCCTTCCATACGGATGGCTAAAAGCTTAGCTAGGATTTTGTAATCACAGTTTAAAAGCGAGATTGGGCGATAGGATCCACATTCCAGGGGGTCTTTGTTTTTCTTTAGTAGTAATGAAATTGAAGCCTGATAAAGACTAGGCGGTAGCTTTGAAGTATTGAGGCACTCTGCAAATAGTCAAGACAAGAATGGGCAAAGCAGACCAGAAAACATCCTGTAAAATTCGGTTGGAAAACCGTCCGGACCCGGTGATTTACCACTTTTCATTGCGGACACTGCTGTTGCAATCTCCTCAAGCGTAAATTCTTCTTCTAGACATTCATGGGAGTCTGTATAAATTGAAGGCATATTCAAGCCATTATAGAAGGAGTCAATCAGCAAGGGGTCTTGAGGGGATTCAGAGGTGTATAGCACAGAGTAAAATTGTTTAAATTGATCATTGATCTCTTTATGTATAACTGTGGTGGCACCAGACGGGGTCCTTATTTGTGGGATTAAACGTGAGGCCTCAGATTTACGGATCTGATGCGCAAGGAGTTTACTGGCCTTGTCGCCTTGTTCATAGACTTTGTATCGAGCTCGCAAGAGTAACTGTTCAGCTTGCCTGGTAGAAAGCTCATCAAATTCAGATTGGAGTAGTTGGCGCTCTTTATGCAGATCAGAGGAAGGATCCGTAGCATACTTCTCATCCAGTGTGGCTATGGACTCGCTCAGGTCCCGAAGTCGCTGGGAGCGAACTCTGTTTTGGTTGGCTGTATAAGAAATAATTTGGCTACGTAGGTATGCTTTGAGAGACTCCCATATGGTAGAGCAGGACATACCTGGTGTTGAATTAGTTTCTAGGAATAAGGTGATTTCAGAAGAGATGAAATTGACAAACTCCTTATCTGAGAGTAAAATGGGGTTGAGACGCCATTGATAACACATAGGAGGTCGCTGGGGAAACTCTAGTTCAAGCACTAGTGGTGAATGGTCAGAGATAACAATACTCTCGTAAGTACACTGCCGAAGGTTTGGCAGAAGTTTTTTGTCCAAAAAGAAGTAATCAATCCGGGAGTATGTTTGATGAACATGAGAATAAAAGGAATACTGTCTATCTGTAGGATGTAGGAAACGCCAGGCCTCAAACATAGCATATTTCTGAAGAAAGGATTGAATAAGTAGGGCACATTTAGATGGGCCTGTATTTGTTTGTGAGGACTTGTCAAGAACTGGGGACATTTTACGGTTGAAATCCCCCCCTAAAATCAACAAATGAGAATCTAAATTGGGAATAGCAGACAGAAAGGAAGAAATGAAACTTGTGTCATCCCAATTGGGAGCATAAACACTAGCCAAAACAAGAGGGGTAGAAAACAGTTCACCGGTTACTATGACGTATCGTCCCTCAGGATCAGCAATAACCTCAGAAGCTACAAAGGGAGTAGCTTTATCAACCAGAATAGCAGCACCTCTTGATTTACTATGAAAGTTCGAGTGGAACACTTGACCAACCCAGTCCTTACGCATCCTAAAATGCTCACCAGTCCTCAAGTGAGTCTCTTGTAGAAATGCAATATTTGCATTCAAACCCTTTAAGTGTGTCAACACCCTCTTACACTTCACCGGGTTGTTAACCCCTTTGGTATTCCAAGAAATGTACTTGATCGTATTATTTCGCCCCCTCTGGGCATTCCCGTTATTCAACCCTGTCATTAGAGCATAGAATGGAAAAGCAATGAGCGCCCAAAACCCCCAGAATATCTTGTCTCAGAGTAATAATGTACGGTGGTAAATGTTTGGAAAAAGTACAGAAAAAAAACAGATAAAAACCTAAAAAGACAGAATGACAACATTAGAACTGAACAATTCAACCTGCCCCCCCACCCCCTCAACCCATCCCAGACAATACCTCCCCAAACGAGGTACAAGCCTAAATAGAACATGTTCTCTTCGCACAGTATGTCTGTGAGAGTGCGGTCTTAAACCTAAACCCACAGTCCCGCTTTGTTAGTGGATCAAGCAGCAAAAAGAAAGATTTGTATGTATTTTTTCAAATTAAAAAAAGGCGAATCCCCTGTGCAAACGGAATGACAAAAGCACCACTTGTAGATGTATATAATTGTATTCACAGTCTTATAACAGGCATTGAGAGAGAAAATAAATCAAATGTATAAAGGCTCTCAGCCAAAAATCAAATTTGAAGTAAGGAAATCGTAGTAAGACAATCAAAAATAATAGTAATTATAATAGTAGTCTAGTTGAAGCTGAGACAGCTTACAACCAATACCAAAAAACTAAGTGTGCGCAACATTGAACGTTTGCTGGGCATAAATGACGCTCAAAACTTTTAAAATTAAAGTGAGGCCCCAAAAACCGTGTAGCCTCAGGAGACATTTACTGTTTACTGGGTCAATGCAAACGGATGCAGTAAACAAATAACCAAAAATATTTTGAGTCACCGAGACAATGTGTAAACAAACTAAATAGGTGAGCGAGATAAGGCACGCACACTAGATGATCAAAACATTAGATCACCTCAAATAAGCCTGAATAGTTTCACCAACTATACAAGACTAGCCTGTTATATCTAAGCATAATTGTACCACAAGTGGGCTACTTACTATCCACAGTTCGCAAGCAACAGTTGCTGAACTGTGAGCATATTCAAGACTTCTTGATGTGACGTTGAATGTGAGCCATAGCCTCATCTGGAGATTCAATTGTGTAGTCATTACCCTTGTGAGATATCCATAAACGGGCATCGCAGTCCATACTTCACACTTGGATGGTCCCGAAGTACTCATTTGGCCTGTCCGAAAGCTGCACGCTGCCTGGAAACAGTGGGGCAGTAGTCCTGGTAGATGGAAAAGCTCTGTCCTTGAAAGCTCAGAGTGGTATTGCGGGCTCGTCGGAGGATCTCCATCTTCTCATGAAAAAAGTGCACTCGAAGAATTATGTCACGGGGCCTCTCCCCATCCCGGGGCTTTGGGCGCAGCGACCGGTGGGCTCGATCAATCAGGGTTTTTCATCTAAGGCAAAAACATCCTTCAGCAGCCCTGAAACGAAATCCGTGGCACGATGCATTTCCGCGGACTCTGGGACCGATACAAGTCTCAGATTATTGCGGCGAGAGAATCCCTCTAGACTCACACAGCTCTCCTTCACCGTTTTCAAATCCGCAGCTAGGCGTTTAACTTCAGCCTCCAGGGATGTAGTTAAATCGGAGACATTAGTAGCGGAGGCCTCCAGTGCCGCAATCGTTGTAGTGTGTGACGCAGTTGTTGTTTTGAGTATTGTGATTGCTGGCACAGTCTCGTTCCGCAGGATGGTTAAATCTGCTTTTAAAGTATCAGAAACCTCCTGTATTCTGGCCTCAATCGTAGCAACCACCTGTGTTTTCATTTCAACTATCTCAGAGCATAGTAGTTTGATGGCCTCGAGAATATTCATTTCAGCGCCGCCAGGCCAAGCCGCGCCCCCGGTTAAAGTGTGCGTCCCAGGGCCCTCAGACTCAGGAGAGGGCGGTGATGAGAGCAGGTCTTGTAGGCCGGGTTTTCTCAAAGTCATGCTTTTAGCCTTATGTTTGGTCGACATGCTGACATTCGGAAGCAAAGTAGTCTTGTTTTTTACGGAAAGGGATCACCAAATTAATATTTGAAAATAAATACTGTTCTGCTGCAGAATTCACATAAATACCACGGGAGCAAACGGAAAACACGTCAGTCGCACATGGCGTCCCCTACCATCCCCCAAAATTGTAATTATTCACCTACCTCCTCATGCATTTTGCACACAATGTATATAGACTCCCTTTTTTTCCTACTGTGTTATTGACTTGTTTATTGTTTACTCCATGTGTAACTCTGTGTTGTCTGTTCACACTGCTATGCTTTATCTTGGCCAGGTCGCAGTTGCAAATGAGAACTTGTTCTCAACTAGCATACCTGATTAAATAAAGGTGAAATAAAAAAACAAAAAAATAAAAAGTGATAAATTCATGAACTTCTTTGAGGAAAAGATTATGATTATCAGAAAGCAAATTACGGACTCCTCTTTAAATCTGCGTATTCCTTCAAAGCTCAGTTGTCCTGAGTCTGCACAACTCTGCCAGGACCTAGGATCAAGAGAGACGCTCAAGTGTTTTAGTACTATATCTCTTGCCACAATGATGAAAATAATCATGGCCTCTAAACCTTCAAGCTGCATACTGGACCCTATTCCAACTAAACTACTGAAAGAGCTGCTTCCTGTGCTTGGCCCTCCTATGTTGAACATAATAAACGGCTCTCTATCCACCGGATGGGATGTGTACCAAACTCACTAAAAGTGGCAGTAATAAAGCCTCTCTTGAAAAAGCCAAACCTTGACCCAGAAAATATTAAAAAACTATCGGCCTATATCGAATCTTCCATTCCTCTCCAAAATTTTAGAAAAGGCTGTTGCGCAGAAACTCACTGCCTTCCTGAAGACAAACAATGTATACAATGCTTCAGTCTGGTTTTAGACCCCATCATAGCACTGAGACGGCACTTGTGAAGGTGGTAAATGACATTTTAATGGCATCGGACCGAGGCTCTGCATCTGTCCTCGTGCTCCTAGACCTTAGTGCTGCTTTTGATACCATCGATCACCACATTCTTTTGGAGAGATTGGAAACCCAAATTGGTCTACACGGACAAGTTCTGGCCTGGTTTAGATCTTATCTGTCGGAAAGATATCAGTTTGTCTCTGTGAATGGTTTGTCCTCTGGCAAATCAACTGTAAATTTCAGTGTTCCTCAAGGTTCCGTTTTAGGACCACTATTGTTTTCACTATATATTTTACCTCTTGGGGATGTTATTCGAAAACATAATGTTAACTTTCACTGCTATGCGGATGACAGACAGCTGTACATTTCAATGAAACATGGTGAAGCCCCAAAATTGCCCTTGCTAGAAGCATGTGTTTTAGACATAAGGAAGTGGATGGCTGCAAACTTTCTACTTTTAAACTCGGACAAAACAGAGATGCTTGTTCTAGGTCCCAAGAAACAAAGAGATCTTCTGTTGAATCTGACAATTAATCTTAATGGTTGTACAGTCGTCTCAAATAAAACTGTGAAGGACCTCGGCGTTACTCTGGACCCTGATCTCTCTTTTGAAGAACATATCAAGACCATTTCAAGGACAGCTTTTTTCCATCTACGTAACATTGCAAAAATCAGAAACTTTCTGTCCAAAAATTATGCAGAAAAATTAATCCATGCTTTTGTCACTTCTAGGTTAGACTACTGCAATGCTCTACTTTCCGGCTACCCGGATAAAGCACTAAATAAACCTCAGTTAGTGCTAAATACGGCTGCTAGAATCCTGACTAGAACCCAAAAATGTGATCATATTACTCCAGTGCTAGCCTCTCTACACTGGCTTCCTGTCAAAGCAAGGGCTGATTTCAAGGTTTTACTGCTAACCTACAAAGCATTACATGGGCTTGCTCCTACCTATCTCTCTGATTTGGTCCTGCCGTACATACCTACACGTACACTACGGTCACAAGACGCAGGCCTCCTAATTGTCCCTAGAATTTCTAAGCAAACAGCTGGAGGCAGGGCTTTCTCCTATAGAGCTCCATTTTTATGGAACAGTCTGCCTACCCATGTCAGAGACGCAAACTCGGTCTCAACCTTTAAGTCTTTACTGAAGACTTATCTCTTCAGTGGGTCATATGATTGAGTGTAGTCTGGCCCAGGAGTGGGAAGGTGAACGGAAAGGCTCTGGCGCAACGAATCGCCCTTGCTGTCTCTGCCTGGCCGGTTCCCCTCTTTCCACTGGGATTCTCTGCCTCTAACCCTATTACAGGGGCTGAGTCACTGGCTTACTGGGGCTCTCTCATGCCGTCCCTGAAAGGGGTGCGTCACCTGAGTGGGTTGATTCACTGATGTGGTCATCCTGTCTGGGTTGGCGCCCCCCCTTGGGTTGTGCCATGGCGGAGATCTTTGTGGGCTATACTCAGCCTTGTCTCAGGATGGTAAGTTGGTGGTTGAAGATGTCCCTCTAGTGGTGTGGGGGCTGTGCTTTGGCAAAGTGGGTTGGGTTATATCCTTCCTGTTTGGCCCTGTCCAGGGGTGTCCTCGGATTGGGCCACAGTGTCTCCTGACCCCTCCTGTCTCAGCCTCCAGTGTTTATGCTGCAGTAGTTTATGTGTCGGGGGGCTAGGGTCAGTTTGTTATATCTGGAGTACTTCTCCTGTCCTATTCGGTGTCCTGTGTGAATCTAAGTGTGCGTTCTCTAATTCTCTCCTTCACTCTTTCTTTCTCTCTCTCGGAGGACCTGAGCCCTAGGACCATGCCTCAGGACTACCTGACATGATGACTCCTTGCTGTCCCCAGTCCACCTGGCCGTGCTGCTGATCCAGTTTCAACTGTTCTGCCTTGTTATTATTCGACCATGCTGGTCATTTATGAACATTTGGACATCTTGGCCATGTTCTGTTATAATCTCCACCCGGCACAGCCAGAAGAGGACTGGTCACCCCTAGTAGCCTGGTTCCTCTCTAGGTTTCTTCCTAGGTTTTGGCCTTTCTAGGGACATTTTCCTAGCCACCGTGCTTCTACACCTGCATTGCTTGCTGTTTGGGGTTTTAGGCTGAGTTTCTGTACAGCACTTTGAGATATCAGCTGATGTACGAAGGGCTATATAAATAAATTTGATTTGATTTGATATGCACGCACCACTTTTCCGTTTAAAATTTTTTTGTTTGTTTTTTAAACAAGTAATTTTTTTAATTTCCCTTCACCAATTTGGATTATTTTGTGTATGTCCATTACATGAAATCCAAATAAAAATCCATTTAAATTACAGGTAATTACAGGTAATGCAACAAAATAGGAAAAACGCAAAGGGGGATGAATACCTTTGCAAGGCACTGTACATAGTGCTGCCTTTTACGATACATAGTACTGCCTTATGTTTTCAAGCATATTCCAATATTATTGGAGCGGCAGGGTAGCCTAGTGGTTAGAGCGTTGGACTAGTAACCGGAAGGTTGCAAGTTCAAACCCCCGAGCTGACAAGGTACAAATCTGTCGTTCTGCCCTTGAACAGGCAGTTAACAAATTAGTTAACACTGTTCCTAGGCTGTCATTGAAATTAAGAATTTGTTCTTAACTGACTTGCCAAGTTAAATAAATATAATATTTGATAATGGGTGTTATTATTAAGTGTACCATGCCCAAGCAGCCTGGTATCATAGAGACAATCTGTTCCTGCTTTGATTCAAAGCCCAGCCTCAGAGCTTGGTAGTAGTGAATGACATTCATCAGTAGACTGGTTCATGATGACACACGCTTTGTGACTCAACAGCACATCTCTCAACAGCGGTCACCTCCAGTGTCTAGACACATTCCTTCAACCTTCCTGAACTTCAATGATGCTGTTTTGAATCCAGGGCCAATAAAAGTCAGGTTGGGGAGAGGATAAACAGGAGGTTGGGGATCTGGAAGGGGGTTGTGGGGGTTGAACTCTGCAGCCTCCGGTTGTTTATATCCAGATTCATTAGGTCAGTAAAATACAGTCCTCAGCAGGATAAGTGGAATCTCAACCATCAACAGTTTGATTATCACTACCGGGGGGGATACACTCAGACAACGGGTTCAAGTTCTCAATGTCAGCGTTTGTAATTCGAACTGCTTGACTCCAGATGAAGTATGTCTGGACTGTTTCCACGTGGATGATTTGTCTGTTTATAAATGTATGTCGATTTAATGTTCATTTGTGATATTTGTATTTTCTTGTTTTTGCCTTTTTTTGGTTATTTTCAGGAACAGCAGGGGACTGTCCTATACCAAACAATAAGACGGTTTTAGCAGCTTAGTTGTATAACTAAGATTAGTGTGAGTGGCCTGTTCGCACACTATGCAGCGGGTCAAGTTCATCGACGATACGAGCCCAGCCGAGCAAATCGTCCATCCCCAGAACAAACCATGCACTGCCTTATTTCATCATGAAAGTTTTATGCTTGGAAAAATAACAAGCTGGAAACCCAAGTGCTCAATGTAGAAAAAACCTAAACAAAAGGCTTCTGTTGTTACTAAATCAACGTTAATTTGCGACTTGGCAGCCCCTGCTTTAAGGAAGCCTGTGGTAAAAGGGTATTTCTTTCACATTGCTATCTGATGTCCTGGGTGGATTTTGTGTGATCATCTGGCATGACCTTGTAGATCTGAAATCAAGCCAGAACGACTTTCTTGAAAAGACGTCATCGCATATGTCTAACAGTAGATTTCTGTGTATCCAATTGCAAAGATAACAGTGAAGCATAAACCATAAACCTTTGTCAAGGAGATACTACATCCGATATTCCCCCTCTGAATCTAAGTCTAAGCACAGCTGAACTGGTCAGAGAGAGAGAGAGAGATAAAGAGAATGAGAAAGAGAGAGAGGGAGATAAAGAGAGCGAGAGAGAGGGAGATAAAGAGTGAGAGAGGGAGATAAAGAGAGAGAGCGAGAGTGAGAGAGAGAGAGATAAAGAGAGAGAGCAAGAGAGAGAGAGAGAGAGAGATAGAGATAAAGAGAGATAAAGAGAGAGTGAGAGGGAGGGAGATAAAGAGAGAGAGAGCGAGAGAGAGAGAGATAGAGATAAAGAGAGAGGGAGGGAGATAAAGAGAGAGAGCGAGAGAGAGAGATAGAGATAAAGAGAGAGTGAGAGGGAGGGAGATAAAGAGAGAGAGCAAGAGAGGGGGCGATAAAGAGAGCGAAAGTGAGAGAGGGAGATAAACAAAAGACAGGGAGATAAAGAGAGAGAGCAAGAGAGAGGGAGGTAGAGAGAGAGTGAGAGAGGGAGATAAAGAGAGAGAGGGAGAAAAGAGAGAGGGAGAGAGGGAGACAAAGAGAAAGAGAGAAAGAGAGGGAGATAAAGAGAGTGCGAGAGATAGAGATAAAGAGAGAGAGAGGGGGAGAGAGGGAGATGAAGGGAGAGGGGGAGAAAATGGCACACTTAAAAAGAAAGTCACATTCATGAAGGAGGGAACCATTCCTGCATATTCTAAAATGAAATTAAAAAATGTATTCTCTGTGGCAACAAGTCCATTTCAGGATGTAAGGCTAAGGTATAAGAAACAGGTGAAGAAACCAGGCCCGTTTTGGGTTTGGAGGGAATACATCATGCAGGTTCATTTGACATGGTGTTGATGACTCCGTGCGACTTGTCAATTGGCCCTGAACGACCTGAACGTCACCTGAGTACTGTTACAGCTATTACTGTAACTATCCCTACATGAAACAAGGCCTCGACTTAATACAATGAGCAATCTGAGAGGCACCACATTTGTCATCATTTGGTTGGAGATTAATACTGTATGTGTTTTCGATGCATCACTGACATGTATTCCCTGTCTGAACTCTGACCCTGTCTGAAGCCCGGCCCTGTCTGAACCACGACCCTATCTGTGTAGTGTACAATTACTGTATCTTCATGTGTATGTGTCCGTGCGTGCCTGCCTTCGTGTGTGTGTGTGTGTGTGCGTGCGTGCATGTGTGTGTGGAGAGAGAGAGTATACTGAGATAAGAGAGAGGTGATGTTACAGTAGGTGCTAGTACAGGTCAGAGACTAGTCAAACACACTGGACAAATAGCCCAGGGTCATATTCGTTTACACTCCACTTCAGAGAGAGCAAACGGCTATGATTTTCTTACAACCAAATTGCCATTGCCAGAAGGAGAAAATAAGACATTTCTGGCACATCAGAGAATCAACTGAGTACTGAGGTACAGTGCCTTGCGAAAGTATTCGGCCCCCTTGAACTTTGCGAACTTTTGCCACATTTCAGGCTTCAAACATAAAGATATAAAACTGTATTTTTTTGTGAAGAATCAACAACAAGTGGGACACAATCATGAAGTGGAACGACATTTATTGGATATTTCAAACTTTTTTAACAAATCAAAAACTGAAAAATTGGGCGTGCAAAATTATTCAGCCCCTTTACTTTCAGCGCAGCAAACTCTCTCCAGAAGTTCAGTGAGGATCTCTGAATGATCCAATGTTGACCTAAATGACTAATGATGATAAATACAATCCACCTGTGTGTAATCAAGTCTCCGTATAAATGCACCTGCACTGTGATAGTCTCAGAGGTCCGTTAAAAGCGCAGAGAGCATCATGAAGAACAAGGAACACACCAGGCAGGTCCGAGATACTGTTGTGAAGAAGTTTAAAGCCGGATTTGGATACAAAAAGATTTCCCAAGCTTTAAACATCCCAAGGAGCACTGTGCAAGCGATACTATTGAAATGGAAGGAGTATCAGACCACTGCAAATCTACCAAGACCTGGCCGTCCCTCTAAACTTTCAGCTCATACAAGGAGAATACTGATCAGAGATGCAGCCAAGAGGCCCATGATCACTCTGGATGAACTGCAGAGATCTACAGCTGAGGTGGGAGACTCTGTCCATAGGACAACAATCAGTCGTATATTGCACAAATCTGGCCTTTATGGAAGAGTGGCAAGAAGAAAGCCATTTCTTAAAGATATCCATAAAAAGTGTTGTTTAAAGTTTGCCACAAGCCACCTGGGAGACGCACCAAACATGTGGAAGAAGGTGCTCTGGTCAGATGAAACCAAAATTGAACTTTTTGGCAACAATGCAAAACGTTATGTTTGGCGTAAAAGCAACACAGCTCATCACCCTGAACATACCATCCCCACTGTCAAACATGGTGGTGGCAGCATCATGGTTTGGGCCTGCTTTTCTTCAGCAGGGACAGGGAAGATGGTTAAAATTGATGGGAAGATGGATGGAGCCAAATACAGGACCATTCTGGAAGAAAACCTGATGGAGTCTGCAAAAGACCTGAGACTGGGACGGAGATTTGTCTTCCAACAAGACAATGATCCACAACATAAAGCAAAATCTACAATGGAATGGTTCAAAAATAAACATATCCAGGTGTTAGAATGGCCAAGTCAAAGTCCAGACCTGAATCCAATCGAGAATCTGTGGAAAGAACTGAAAACTGCTGTTCACAAATGCTCTCCATCCAACCTCACTGAGCTCGAGCTGTTTTGCAAGGAGGAATGGGAAAAAATGTCAGTCTCTCGATGTGCAAAACTGATAGAGACATACCCCAAGCGACTTACAGCTGTAATCGCAGCAAAAGGTGGTGTTACAAAGTATTAACTTAAGGGGGCTGAATAATTTTGCACGCCCAATTTTTCAGTTTTTGATTTGTTAAAAAAGTTTGAAATATCCAATAAATGTCGTTCCACTTCATGATTGTGTCCCACTTGTTGTTGATTCTTCACAAAAAAATACAGTTTTATATCTTTATGTTTGAAGCCTGAAATGTGGCAAAAGGTCGCAAAGTTCAAGGGGGCCGAATACTTTCGCAAGGCACTGTATGTCTTGCACCTCAAGATTCTCTTAAATACTAATAATCTATAATAATAGTATAATAATAATAATCCTGTCAATTGTATCAGCAAGACATCATTGCGAAGGCCCTAACTTAAAATCAAGAACATTGTTATTGAAAGTGTTTTCTTGGGAACTAGATCGTGTTGTTGTTCCATTAGGGTGACCTCTTATTTGGAAATCAGACCAGTCTTGTCCAGTTAGTGTAAATGTGAGTATTCTGAAAATGTGTTCAAATCGGCTCAACAACACACATCAGAGCTTTATTAGCCTTCCTTCTTCCGATGGTTTCAAAAGGTTTGGTAGAGGTCAGGATGAAGCCGAAACAAGACTCATGGGTTGGAAAACAAGACCTACATGTGTGCTTGAATACATATGTAGTTCTTCAAAAAAAATTGAATTTGTCTGGCTATAGACCTGCATTTAATCAAACCCTCAACATGCCTGATGAGTTAAAACCAAGAAAAAATAAATTAGCTGGAATTCATAGGTACATTTTTTTTCTCTCTAAATAAATTAAACCTGCACTTGATTACATCAAGTAATGAGATGTTTTTTGTCAACCATATTTTTACGAGCTGAATAAATAGCTCTCTCAGAGGGAAGGTTAGCTACATTGGCCAATCTCTGGCATAGTGAAATCTGCATCATTACAGTAGCTAAATGATTTTGGGCAATCAGCAATGGAAGATTATGGTTGGACTCTCTGAGACTTCACCTCTATCTGAGGGAAGGTGAGGGGCACACAAGGTTCATAATATGGGGTAAACAAAAAAAATGTTTTTACAACTTGCTCATAGAAAGACTACTTAAATTCAATATTTGTTTTTCTCTCTTAAGAGAACTAGAGTGTAAACAAGCCAGCCAATTCTAAAGCTCCTCAGTTAACTACTTATCACACGTCTATTACTCTGTCCACACAACATTCCACAACAGTATTTTCCACTGTGTGATAACCACAGAAAGAAACCACCAACATACATGCATATACTGAAGTAATTGACGGTAATATAAAAACTGTTGATTAGCTTTGCAGCAGTGCAGTAGCGAGTGTTTTATTTATAGTTTTTGGCTGTATAGTTGGAACAGTGGGTCTTTGTCTGCAGACAGAATGGTGCTCCCCATGGGTTCACCACAGGATCCCAGCTCTCACAGGCACAGGGAAACTATACATTGGAATACTTGACCTCCTATGAATGTTTTATTAGCTAGGGGAGTGAGTAATTTTTTTTTTAAAATCACCCGCCCTAACACACACACACACACACACACATACACACACACACACACACACACCGTCTTCAAACTTAATGAGTAGTGCCTGAATGCAGCATCTACAGTAATGCTCTAGTTGACTTGTGAGGGGAAGGGGTGCGGGAATTAGATAGGGAGAGGTGTGAATCATGCTTACCCTCTTATAATATGATCACTCTTTTGCTGATAATTTACCTACACAGCAGGAAATGTACACTTGTAGTGTATTCAAGGTTTAAAAAGGATTCTAAAGTTAGCAATACCTACTTTAAAATGTCAGACTTGATTTGTCCTAAAGAAAAATCGATCAATCCCTATAAAAATGTATTTGAATTCTAATCCACACACTATTTTACATTTACTGTTGATGCAGGTTGATTTTTGTGCCGTGGCAAACTGGCTCAAATTAAGATCTTACATCTGTAGTGCTCTCACTGCTATGGAAATACAGTTTATCAAAATGAAATCTTCTCCAGACAGAGGTTTCAAATCCAAGTAATATCCCAGATGCAAGGTTAAGAACTGGGATCTCTTCACTCATTGGCTTCTGTGCTATGAAGTATGGCTCTTGAGCTGTACAGCTCTATGTCTTGAGATATTAATAAAGTGTAAGAATTACTTTCCCAAGTGCTCATTCAAATAAAACACTTTCTGGTTTGAAATGGAGCTCATTCCTGCACAGGGGATATGTTTGAAGAGCTCTGCAGGTTTTACTTTGAAGGCCTTCACATCAAGGTGATGGGGGATTTTCCCTCCAATGGATCACTGTCTTAGTGGGATTTTGGTCTTCACTTTGAGGTGGTGTATTATTCGTTTGAGGGGTGAAAACTTAGATTCCTACTGAATCACCCGCTGAGGAATCCCTTACGGCTGCCCATTTAACCAGCGCCCCAGAGCCTGTCATAGCTTGGACCAGAGATACAGAAGTCCGAGCCAACTTCCTTCCCCCGTGATGAGATTACTTTAGGAACACTTCCAGAATCTTCTCCTCTCCCATGACACACCTACCTCCTTTGTGCACAAATAGACGTACAAGCTCTGCTCCGAGGTTATGGAAGTCCTCGTACAGAGAACTGAACCGTCTTCTTGACAGACTTGTGCAAATGAAGTCTGCAAAAGCGTTTGCAAATATTCCGCCTCACATCTTCATTTTCAAATGTGCTCTGCAGACGTCGTTAACAATTCATCACCCCAGGCCTTGCTCCGGAGTTGCATGTCCCAGCACCTGTTTGAAGTGTTTCGTAGCCAGTCTGTGTTTCTTCGGAGGGGGGGGGGGGGGGTTTGCCTTGCTCTTTCATGTATTTTAGTCATGTCTATCACCTTAAACTTAATTAGCTGCGCGCACACACACACAACACACTTTGAGAGGTGCTGTTGAGACAGATAAGACCTGTGGGGGGAGCAAATGGACAAATAATGAAGCAAAAAATGAGATGTGTTCTGAAGCTGCTGGGTTACATGGCAAGGTTTTGGGAGCTGTCTCCAAAACGTCCAGGAGCTCAACCAGCTGACCTGCTACCGTGTGTATAACTTATTTGATTTTATTAGGACTCCCATTAGCTGACGCCAATGGCTACAGCCAGTCTTCCTGGGGTCCGACACATAACAAAAAATACATTACAGACTAAAATACTTTACAATTGACATATATTTAAAACATTAACGAAGACATTGCAGACTTACATACACTGAGTGTACACAACATTAAGAACGCCATCAGTTTTTGACCTCAGAACAGCCTCAATTCATCAGGGCATGGACCATACAAGATATCAAAAGTGTTCCACAGGGATGGTGG
The DNA here is from genome assembly GCF_002021735.2 of Oncorhynchus kisutch. Taxonomy (NCBI): domain Eukaryota; kingdom Metazoa; phylum Chordata; class Actinopteri; order Salmoniformes; family Salmonidae; genus Oncorhynchus; species Oncorhynchus kisutch. The sequence goes on from NC_034193.2 coordinate 16,311,145, forward strand.
CCCATGTTGACTCCAATTCTTCCCACAGTTGTGTCAAGTTGGCTGGATGTCCTTTGGGTGGTGGATCTTTCTTGATACACACAGGAAACTTTTGAGATTGAAAAACCCCGCAGCAGTGCAGTTGTTGACACAAACCGGTGCCCCTGGCACCGACTACCATATCCCATTCAAAGGTACTTAAATTGTCTTGCGCATTCACCCTCTGAATGGCACACTTACCATGTCTCAACAATCCATGTCTCAATTGTCTCAAGGCTTTAAAAAATCCTTCTTTAACCTGTCTCCTACCCTTCATCTACTCCGTTTGAAGTGGATTTACTAAGTGACATCAACAAGGGATCATAGCTTTCACCTGGATTCTCCTGGTCAGTTTATGTCATCGATAGAGCAGGTGTTCAGAATGTTTTGTACACTCAGTGTATATATAAAAAAAAACACATTTGCGCAAAAAAAGACAAAGTATACAATAAATAAATAATACTAATAATAATACAGCTAAAGAATTGTGCAAGACAAGAGAGAGTTCAATTTTGCCATGGGGGAATACCAGAGGAGGCTGGTGAGAGAAACTATAGGAGGACAGGCTCATTGTAATGGCTGGGATAGAATAAATGGAACTGAGCCAAACATGTGGTTTCCATATGTTTGATGTGTTTGATACCGTTCCATTAATTGCATTCCAGCCTTTAGAATGAGCCCTTCCTCCTGTAGCTCCTCCCACCAGCTTCCTCTGGGGCAGACATGTCGTCATAATCACCAATGGCATTCAAGTGAGCACCAACAATGACCTGGGGTCAATATACAGTATTTGCATATTCATGAGTTATAAAAATAAAAAAAACACTATGATCTTTTGGAAACTTAAAGTGTCACTGTGCATTCCCCTATGAACAGTAGGCATACTCTTTGTGTGTGTATTGCATGTATGTATGTATGAGTGTGTTTATTTGTGTACTTGTGTTCGGTGAGTGTGGCGGTGTGCAAATGTGGGAAAATGTTTGTTGTCTTCTGTACCGTGCAGTTGGCTGGACAGCGAGATCACTGTTGCTCAGACTGAGGTGTGTCTTGCCAACTGAGGAGTTGTCTAGGCAAGAGCAAGAACTCGTCCTGGATCGTGCTGTCTGGCCATCACACGTCAGACTCAAAACAACGGTACTGTGAACAATTGTTCAGAAAAGGATGTTATAGAAAGGGATGTACAGTAGGTTTTCCTGATCACATGGGGACTAAAGCAAACCCCTGAGCGGCATGTGTATCCCATCTTAAGATAGCAGAGACATGTTTTGGAAGCTTAGAAGTCTTAAAGGACCTTGATGAAAGACCTCAGGCAGCTAATAAGCATGCACACACACACAAACACTCCAAGCTCTTATTTTACAACCTTTAACTAAACAATTGCAAAGTGGAGGTGACATTTTTACAAGTTGTTCCAACAGGGACGCATGCTAATTTACTTGTATTCCGCTATTCTCACACTTTATAGAGCTGAATGTAGTGGAAAATTGTTCTTTTGACAGCTTTGGAACCGACGCAAAACAATCAATTGAACTTTATTCTCTACCGTTCTAGTTTGTTAGGGGGAATAACTAGCAGACATATAATGTTGTGAAACCAGGTTATGGTGACATCGTATAGAACAGGATTTCCCAAACTTGGTCTTGGGCCCCTCCCAGGTACACTTTTCCATTTTGCCCTAGCACTACACAGCTGACTCAAATTGTAACGAACCTCGTCCTCCTCTTCTGAGGAGGAGTAGCGAGATGGTTCGGAGGAGCAATTTGCAGCATGGTAAGTGTCCATAATGTTTATTTTACTACATAAACTGAACACTACAAAATACAAAACAATAAACGTGAAATGACCGAAACAGTCCCGTGTGGCGACAAACACTGACACGGAAGACAAACACCCACAACCCAAAACTGAAACCCAAGCTACCTAAGTATGATTCTCAATCAGGGACAACAATTGACAGCTGCCTCTGATTGGGAAGCATACTAGGCCGAACTCAAAAACCAACATAGAAAAACAAACATAGACTGCCCACCCAACTCACGCCCTGACCATACTAAAACAAAGATAAAATAACAGAACTATGGTCAGAACGTGACAAAAATAATCAAAGGTCGATGGTGAGTTGGTTATTTGAATCAGCTGTGTAGTGGTAGGACAAAAAACAAAATGTGTACCCAGGGGGGCCCAGGACCGAGTTTGGGAAACACTGCTATAGCACATCTTTCACTCTTTTCAGGGTATAGTTACACAGCTGCCGTATAAAACCAACCTCTTCCTCACTTTGCATTTTGTCTGTTGGCTATAAAGATATCCTTTAACGAGACTCCTAATCTCCTGTTACCTCTCTGCTACAAGAACACTTCAAGCACGGCTGAGCATTTAACCTCTACGGATCGGTGTCCCTAAACCGGGACAGTTGTTGCTCACTGGAGCATTAACAGAAAAGCTATGGAAGTGTAGCTGGGGCCATGAGTGTTTTCTAATTACATGACCTGACAGGGAAAAAAATCAGGGCCCTACGTATGTGTGGCCAATCTCTTTCCTGTCATGATCTTATCACTGCTATAGCCTACAGGAGTGTCTCAACCTGGCTCCAAGAGCAAATGATCCCAAAGAAGCAGGCCCTCCCGTCTTCCATAAGCTTGACATTCACCAGGCTGTTTTGACTAACACTAACCATGTAAAATGGAACCAATACGCAACTGTAGAAGTATTTCTGTCCGTATTATCTACCAATGGAGGAAAGCATAATATGTCAAGATTTACTGATGTTGTCAATCCAAAGTGAACAAGGTTTGTAGCTACTGGCAACAGATGTCCCTCTGTGAGTGAAAAGAGTCACGTTGGAGCTCTCTTTACCCAAATAAGTGGTCATGACTACTGGGTGGGGGATTGGTCAACTCACCAAATATCATCCAAGAGGCCAAATCCTTAAGCATGGAGTTTCCACTTCAATATGTCTGTCAAAAATTCAAGTGGTTCTCATAATTTGAGCCTTTCCTGTTTTGGGGCCAGCCATTAGGGTGGGTGAGTGCTTAACATTGGGACCTTTAAAGATGGCTGTATGGAACTTACTGTGCATAAAGCTGTCCTTCATAAGGGATACTGCAGTACACCCAAACAAATGCACCGATCAATATGACATTTGTTACCAAGCCACCAAAGCACAGCTTATGGAATGGGAGTATGTAATCGGAAGACAAAAACGATTTGGAGCAGTTTTTGTCGAACAGCGGGAGTGTGTCTGTGTTGTGGGAGGCGTGCCAACGACCACGGTGTTAGTTGGGGCTGTAGTTGGCCCATGACCACCCATGCTCTGGGAGAGAGAAAGTGTGTGTGTGGTGTGTGTGTGTGTGTGTGTGTGTGTGTTGCCTGAATAACAACAGCACACAAAGCCCTGTCCCCTCCTGCTGTGCCGCCTGTGAAAGTCAGCTGCTAATGGCCCCATATTGAACATATAAATACCATTCCATAAATGATTAGCCACACCAGCTAACGAATGGCTGTGGTTTCCTCCATAGGAGGAAGGTGTAGCCAAACAATAAACAACATGGTGTTTTATGAACATCCACTCATTGAATCGTTTGTACACCAGAAAAATGCTCTAGCATTGTAAAGGTCAGGCTAAAGTGTGTGTTTTTCCTTTTGTTCGACTGAACGGATGAAAACATTTACTGTAAACGCTCTCTCTTTCTCACACAACCCCCTGAACCCCGCCATGCTGGATGTGTCCAAAAAGTTGCTTGGAGCCATGAAAGTCTTTACTCAAAACCAATGTTGAAAATAGTTCAGCCAAATAGACAACAATACTGACCATAAACGCTGGAAAACCCAGAATGACTTGGAAACCCCCTGGGATCATAATCGCGTGTGGTTAATATATTACTGTTGACCTTTGGGTTGGACTGAGTAATATCTATTCAATATTTATCCTCCTCCACCATTTTCATAGTGAGTGAGAGCAACCACAAGCCTCTGAGATTCATTCTTTTTTTTTAAGAGAATAAAGTACGGAGATAGATTGGTGCCAGAATTCTTGTAAATACACAGCATACAAAGTCAATGTGTACCGTGGTCTGTAGAATACAAAGAAAAATCACAAATCTATCTCCATAATAAAGGCCGAACCTTTGACCGACATCGATATGTCTTTTCTATAGCTCACATGTTCTCTCTCTTCACTGGTTATTCATTTGGGAGCAAAGTCGCTGATGTCCAAATATTCCTTAAAGGTACTGTTTGTGTGGGAAAAAAAACATCAATTTGTTCAATGTCTGATGAACCAAACGATGAAGAAACTCCACACACAGGCACCTGGAGAAGGCACAGCATTCATCATCATGAGAACAGGACTTGACACATTTCTCCTGACATGATAGCAGAATCAGCATATTCAGAGTCATTTCTCTCTTGGCAAGGAGACGTCACCGTAAAAGTGAAGCCGAGTTGCAACTGTCATCAAAGCCAGAGGGTGGAATCTAGTTAGTGAGAATAATGGTGTCCTTAGCATTGGCAGATTGAAGAGAGAGACTTGCCAATGGAAGGTATACTCATATCCTCGGCTCCGTGGTCATTGTCGCAGGAGCAGTCATGGAAATATAATATTTTATTAATCGCCTGCAATTTTGGGAACTTCACACGAGGTTCAGAAGACAGCAAGAGTGGGTAATTATTGTGAGTGTTCAAAGCCAAGCACTTTGCTCTTAAAAGTAGGACACATTTTACATGCTAGCAGGACGGAGGAAATAGGATTCCGAGTGTAAAACGGACAGACACTGCAGTCTCTCAGCACTCGGTCCTCTTGATACTATTATTTGTGTTGTTCTTGGACTCCTGGAAACTGCTGGAGGCCCGGGAGAAATCTCCATCTTTGGATAGAAACACGACATTGACATTGATTTTTCTTTCGGCAACTCTTCCCAAATGAGTTTGTCATAGAAATCCTTTCTGAAGCATTCCTGTGGAAGAAGAGCTATGAAGAGGTGTTCACATCTTCACATTTAGGTCTGCGGTATATACAACAACAGGTTTTACTGAGTTACAGTTCATGTAAGGAAATCAGTCAATTGAAATAAGTGAATTAATCGATGGATTTCACATGACTGGGAATACAGATATGCATCTGTTGGTCAGAGATACCTTAAAAAAAGGTATAGACGTGGATCAGAAAACCAGTCAGTATCTGGTGTGACCACCATTTGCCTCATGCAACGTGACACATCTCCTTCACATAGAGTTGATCAGACTGTTGATTGTGGCCTGTGTGATGCTGTCCCACTCTTCTTCAATGGCTGTGCGAAGTTGCTGGATATCGGCAGGAACAGGAACACGTTGTCGTACACGTTGATCCAGAGCATCCCAAACAGGTCTGGTGAGTATATAGGCCATGGAAGAGCTGGGACATTTTCAGCTTCCAGGTATTATGTACAGATCCTTGCAACATGGGGCCGTGTATTATCATGCTGAAACATGAGGTGATAGCAACGGCTGAATGGCACGACAATGGGCCTCAGGATCTCATCACGGTAACTCTGTGCATTCAAATTGCCATTGATAAAATACAATTGTGTTCGTTGTCCATTGCTTATGTCTGCCCATACCATAACCCCACCACCACCATGGGGCACTCTGTTCACAACGTTGACATCAGCAAACCGCTCGCCCACACCACTTGATACACACTGTCTGCCATCTGCCCGATACAGTTGAAATAATCTGTGAAGAGCACACTTCTCTAGCATACCAGTGGCCATCGAAGGTGAGCATTTGCCCACTGAAGTCAGTTACAATGCCGAACTGCAGTCAGGTCAAGACCCTGGTGAGCACGACAAGCACGCAGATGAGCTTCCCTGAGACGGTTTCTAACAGTTTGTGCAGAAATTATTCGGTTGAGCAAACCCACAGTTTCAATCAGCTGTCCGATTGGCTCGTCTCTGACCATCCCGGGGGTGAAGAAGCCGGATGTGGAGGTCCTGAGCTGGCGTGGGTACAGGAGACCGGTTGGATGTACAGCCCCAAAAACGTTGGAGGCGGCTTATGGTAGAGAAAGAACATTCAAGTCTCATAGAACATAGAACATCAACACTCTTAGAAAAAAAGGTGCTATCTAGAACTTAAAATGGTTCTTCGGCTGTCCCCATAGAAGAACCCTTTGAAGAACCCTTTTGGGTTCTGAGTAGAACCCTTTTGGTTCCAGTTAGAACCATTTTGGGTTCCATGAAGAACCCTTTCCACAGACGATTCTACATATAACCCAAAATGGTTCTACCTTTTTGGAACCCTTTTTACTAAGACTACACATTTTAGAGTGACCTTTTATTGTCCCCAGCACAAGGTACACCTGATCATGCTGTTTAATCAGCTTCTTGATATGTCACACCTGTCAGGTGGATGGATTATCTTGGCAAAGGAGAAATGCTCACTAACAGGGATGTAAACAAATTTGTGCACAACATTTGAGAGAAATAGACTTTTGGTGCATATGGAACATTTCTAGCTCATGAAACACTTTAGGTGTTACGTTTATATTTTTCTCCAGTATATATGTTAGTGTTTACAAATGTTATCATCATAGCGTCATATCTCTCCTCTTTTCTATTTGCGACATTCGGAATGTCATGCACTTATTTACCTTATAGCCTGTGGGCACGGCACAATAATGCACATTCCTCACGCTTGCAGTTTAACCACAATTATCACCTTCCTCTCTTTTTCCATCAATGGGCGTAACTCTTGGGATGTATTTATATGTCAAGTTACCCTTGTTCTCTCACTTGCTGTTTCCAACAACCACCTCCCCACCACCACCACCACCACCACCACCACCACCACCACCACCAGCAGCTTAAGGCCTGTCATCAAACCCCTTTTTCCCAGCAGGGGGGTCTCTGGCACCGAAGAGCATTCCTATTTTAATGCATTTTCATATTGCACTCCGTCTCGGTTGTTCCTTCAGTTATCCTTTCCTCGATTGAACTGAGAAACAGAATCTTATTTCGACAGTTCTCCCAGGACCTCTATGGTTAACCACTGCTGCTATCTGATGGGGAGTCTGCTGTGGTAATGGATAAGGGCCCTTGGTCCCAGGCAGACTGATGACTGTACGGTACTGTGCTGTATTGTACAGCCAGCAGACGAGGATCACTAGCACCATCTGTTGGTTTATACATAGTGACTCTGGATATGGATCCCCCCCCCCCCCCCCCACACACACACACACACACACACACACACACACTATTTGTAAGGTTAATCATGCTGCAGTAAATTACTATGATGCAATAAATAATTCAAATTATATGATGTATTCTATCTGGTTGAACATCACTAATGACATGACAAACAATGGAGTTAAGGGGGTCCCAAATGACATTGTTTCACTCTTCTGTCATGATTCAATCTCCTGTCATGTGCTCCTACAAATTCAACAAAGATTTCTGTAAGCAAAGAAAGTATCTAAAAGTCGGACATGAATCTCAGTGCATCACCCATCTCCTCCTTTTATGTTGGTGACCTTCACCAGCATGTCACCGAAGATATTTCAGTATGAAGATATGTAGAAACTGTTTCTCCAATAGAAATCCCTGATCACACTTGTAGGTGATGTCGTGGCGACGTTGGCTAGCTAAGTTTATGCGCAGAAACACGTCATCGGCTCTAAAGGTCGTCTCGCGCTGAACTGCACATGTGCAGGCCGTCAAATTAAAGTCAGTCTTTCGATGTAAAGTTGTTTTTGACAAACATTTAAAAGGTGTCAGTTTGTCACTTTCACAAGGTTGGAGTAATAACATGTTCAACTACTTAAGACGTTGACTTGGATCTAGGTTGTGCCTTTAGATTTGGAGAACATGAACAACTAAGGAAGAATGTTTCACTTCTCTCATTGACTTCTCAAACCCCAGTCTGGTCTGCCGAGACTGCTTCACAAGCGTTCCCGGAAGTCTTTCGATGTTGGGCCTTTGGGTTTAGAAACTCTGTGATGTCACCGAGGCTCAGCTCCATGAGCTGTTTAGTTCCGTCGGCCCATTATACTCGAGACCGATTATACTCACCTGCCGATTGCTGGCACATGTTTATGTCAACAACTATCAGCCAGCCAATTCTGACCGAGCCCCGATCGAGTTGAACTATGAGATGTTCATGTCGTCTCAGCCTAACCCCCTGAGGAAGAGCGGGGTGTGTAATGAGAAAAAAGTGGCTATTGGGCACTATAAGTCTCGCAAAGAGCGTGAAGCGAAAATTGGAGCCAAGGCCACTAACCTGTTCATCAAAATTTTTTGGTTCAGAAGCCCCAGGTGCCATCTCAGCTGATGGCCACCCAGTTCTTGGTCAAGCAACCAGGCAGAGGCAGTATCACCGTAAAACGCTGCGTGGCCAATGCAGATGTTGGGTTGTTCGTGCAGTGCCTTTCAGGTGGGGGAGGCAGTGGTGCCGCTGCAGCTCTGTTGGAGCTTGAAGCCAAGCATGGGACTGAGAGCCTTGAAATTTGCTTAACATTGAAAAGCATCAAACACAACACAAGCTCTGCAAGATAAAGTATTTCTGCATTTCCAAAGTTTTTTTGTTTGTTTGAATTTGGCCAAGTCTAGATAAAGATAAGCTCAATCTGATCGAAATTTGAAAGTTGATTAAACAAAAAAATAAAATTCCTTTGGTTTATTTTACTGTGTCTGTGCACAGAATATCAAATGGTATGTAAAGAGACAAGCTGGGCATTTAAAATAGCTGGCTGTAATAAAATGGCAAAAATCACACTCGCGAACGCTTCAATGGAGGCTGTTAAGGGGAGGACGGCTCATAATAATGTCTGGAACGGCGATAATTGGAATGGCATCAAACACATAGAAACCATGGAAACCATGTGTTTGATACCATTCCACTGATTCCGCTCCAGCTATTACCAAGAACCCATCGTCCCCAATTAAGGTGCCACCAACGTCCTGTGGCAAGCAGACACACAGATCAAATCAAATCAAAGTTTATTTGTCACGTGCGCCGAATACAACAGGTGGACCTTACAGTGAAATGCTTACTTACAGGCTCTAACCAATAGTGCAAAAAAGGTGTTAGGTAAACAATTGGTAAGTAAAGAAATAAAACAACAGTAAAAAGACAGACTATATACAGTAGCGAGGCTATAAAAGTAGCGAGGCTACATACAGACACCGGTTAGTCAGGCTGATTGAGGTAGTATGTACATGTAGATATGGTTAAAGTGACTATGCATATATGATGAACAGAGAGTAGCAGTAGTGTAAAAGAGGGGTTGGCAGGTGGTGGGTGGCGGGAAACAATGCAGATAGCCCGGTTAGCCAATGTGCAGGAGCACTGGTTGTTCGGACCAATTGAGATAGTATGTACATGAATGTATAGTTAACGTGACTATGCATATATGATAAACAGAGAGTAGCAGCAGTGTACAAAGAGGGGCTGGGGGGAGGGGTTTGGGGGGCACACAATGCAAATAGTCCAGGTAGCCATTTGATTACCTGTTCAGGATTCTTATGGCTTGGGGGTAAAAACTGTTGAGAAGCCTTTTTGTCCTAGACTTACCACTTACCATGCGGTAGTAGAGAGAACAGTCTATGAGTGGGGTGGCTGGGGTCTTGACAATTTTTAGGGCCTTCCTCTGACACCGCCTGGTGTAGAGGTCCTGGATGGCAGGCAGCTTAGCCCCAGTGATGTTCTGGGCCGTACGCACTACCCTCTGTAGTGCCTTGCGGTCAGAGGCCGAGCAATTGCTGTACCAGGCAGTGATGCAACCGGTCAGGATGCTTTCGATGTTGCAGCTGTAGAACCTTTTGAGGATCTCAGGACCCATGCCAAGTCTTTTTAGTTTCCTGAGGGGGAATGGGCTTTGTCGTGTCCTCTTCACGGCTGTCTTGGTGTTTTTGGACCATTCTAGTTTGTTGTTGATGTGGACACCAAGGAACTTGAAGCTCTCAACCTGCTCCACTACAGCCCCGTCAATGAGAATGGGGGTGTGCTCAGTCCTCCTTTTCCTGTAGTCCACAATCATCTCCTTAGTCTTGGTTACGTTGAGGGATAGGTTGTTATTCTGGCACCACCCGGCCAGGTCTCTGACCTCTTCCCTATAGGCTGTCTCGTGGTTGTGTCGTCTGCAAACTTAATGATGGTGTTGGAGTTGTGCCTGGACATGCAGTCGTGGGTGAACGGGGAGTACAGGAGTGGACTGAGCATGCACCCCTGTGGAGCTCCAGTGTTGAGGATCAGCGTGGCAGATGTGTTGCTACCTACCCTCACCACCTGGGGGCGGCCCATCAGGAAGTCCTGTATCCAGTTGCAGAGGGAGGTGTTTAGTCCCAGGATCCTTAGCATAGTGATGAGCTTTGAGGGTACTATGGTGTTGAATGCGGAGCTGTAGTCAATGAATAGCATTCTCACATAAGTGTTCCTTTTGTCCAGGTGGGAAAGGGAAGTGTGGAGTGCAATAGAGATTGCATCATCTGTGGATCTGTTTGGGCGGTATGCAAATTGGAGTGAGTCTAGGGTTTCTGGGATAATGGTGTTTATGTGAGCCATTACCAACCTTTCAAAGCACTTCATGGCTACGGACGTGAGTGCTACGGGTCTGTTGTCATTTAGGCAGGTTGCCTTTGTGTTCTTGGGCACAGGGACTATGGTGGTCTGCTTGAAACATGTTGGTATTACAGACTCAATCAGGGAAATGATGAAAATGTCAGTGAAGACACCTGCCAGTTGGTCAGCACATGCCTGGAGCACACGTCCTGGTAATCCGTCTGGCCCCGCAGCCTTGAGTATATTGACCTGTTTAAAGGTCTTACTCACGTCAGCTACAGAGCGTGATCACGCAGTCGTCCGAACAGCTGATGCTCTCATTCATGCCTCAGTGTTGCTTGCCTTGAAGCGAGCATAGAAGTTATTTAGCTCGTCTGGTAGGCACGTGTCACTGGGCAGCTCACGGCTGTGCTTCCCTTTGTAGTCTGTAACAGTTTGCAAGCCCTGCAACATAAGACGAGCATCGGAGCCGGTGTAGTATGATTCAATCTTAGCCCTGTGTTGACGCTTTGCCTGTTTGATGGTTTGTCGCAGGGCAAAGCAGGATTTCTTGTAAGCTTCCGGGTTAGAGTCCCGCACTTTGAAAGCGGAAGCTCTACCCTTTAGCTCAGTGCGAATGTTGCCTGTAATCCATGGCTTCTGGTTGGGGTATGTATGTACAGTCACTGTGGGGACGACGTCCTCGATGCACTTATTGATAAAGCCAGTGACTGATATGGTGTATTCCTCAATGTCATCGGAAGAATCCCGGAACATGTTCCAGTGTGTGATAGCAAAGCAGTCCTGTAGTTTAGCATCTGCCTCATCTGACCATTTTTTTATAGACCGAGTCACTGGTCACCTACTTTAATTTTTGCTTGTAAGCAGGAATCAGGAGGATAGAGATGTGGTCGGATTTACCAAATGGAGGGCGAAGGAGAGTTTTGTACTCGTCTCTGTGTGTGGAGTACAGGTGATCTAGAATTTTTTTCCCTCTGGTTGCACATTTAACATGTTGATGGAAATTTGGTAGAAATGATTTAAGTTTCCCTTCATTAAAGTCTCCGGCCACAACAAGGACCGCCGCCTCTGTGTGAGTGGTTTCCTGTTTGCTTATTTCCTTATACAGCTGACTGAGTGCGGGTTTAGTGCCAGCATCTGTCTGTGGTGGTAAACAAACAGCCACGAAAAGTATAGCTTGTCCCATGATTCCTGCCACTACATAATGAGACTCCTTCCCCTCTATTTACATAACCACGGCAGAGGAATAATATCCGTCCATGCATGGACTCTAACAGTAGACAGTAACACTATGAAACTGAACTGTCTATCATACAGTGCCCGAGGACTTTACAGTAATTTTTGGGTATTTATTTATTTCACCTTTATTTAACCAGGTAGGCAAGTTGAGAACAAGTTCTCATTTACAATTGCGACCTGGCCAAGATAAAGCAAAGCAGTTCGACAGATACAACGACACAGAGTTACACATGGAGTAAAACAAACATACAGTCAATAATACAGTATAAACAAGTCTATATACAATGTGAGCAAATGAGGTGAGAAGGGAGGTAAAGGCAAAAAAGGCCATGGTGGCAAAGTAAATACAATATAGCAAGTAAAACACTGGAATGGTAGTTTTGCAATGGAAGAATGTGCAAAGTAGAAATAAAAATAATGGGGTGCAAAGGAGCAAAATAAATAAATAAATTAAATACAGTTGGGAAAGAGGTAGTTGTTTGGGCTAAATTATAGGTGGGCTATGTACAGGTGCAGTAATCTGTGAGCTGCTCTGACAGTTGGTGCTTAAAGCTAGTGAGGGAGATAAGTGTTTCCAGTTTCAGAGATTTTTGTAGTTCGTTCCAGTCATTGGCAGCAGAGAACTGGAAGGAGAGGCGGCCAAAGAAAGAATTGGTTTTGGGGGTGACTAGAGAGATATACCTGCTGGAGCATGTGCTACAGGTGGGAGATGCTATGGTGACCAGCGAGCTGAGATAAGGGGGGACTTTACCTAGCAGGGTCTTGTAGATGACATGGAGCCAGTGGGTTTGGCGACGAGTATGAAGCGAGGGCCAGCCAACGAGAGCGTACAGGTCGCAATGGTGGGTAGTATATGGGGCTTTCGTGACAAATCGGATTGCACTGTGATAGACTGCATCCAATTTGTTGAGTAGGGTATTGGAGGCTATTTTGTAAATGACATCGCCAAAGTCAAGGATTGGTAGGATGGTCAGTTTTACAAGGGTATGTTTGGCAGCATGAGTGAAGGATGCTTTGTTGTGAAATAGGAAGCCAATTCTAGATTTAACTTTGGATTGGAGATGTTTGATATGGGTCTGGAAGGAGAGTTTACAGTCTAACCAGACACCTAAGTATTTGTATTTGTCCACGTATTCTAAGTCAGAGCCGTCCAGAGTAGTGATGTTGGACGGGCGGGCAGGTGCAGGTAGCGATCGGTTGAAGAGCATGCATTTAGTTTTACTTGTATTTAAGAGCAATTGGAGGCCACGGAAGGAGAGTTGTATGGCATTGAAGCTTGCCTGGAGGGTTGTTAACACAGTGTCCAAAGAAGGGCCAGAAGTATACAGAATGGTGTCGTCTGCGTAGAGGTGGATCAGAGACTCACCAGCAGCAAGAGCGACCTCATTGATGTATACAGAGAAGAGAGTCGGTCCAAGAATTGAACCCTGTGGCACCCCCATAGAGACTGCCAGAGGTCCGGACAGCAGACCCTCCGATTTGACACACTGAACTCTATCAGAGAAGTAGTTGGTGAACCAGGCGAGGCAATCATTTGAGAAACCAAGGCTGTCGAGTCTGCCGATGAGGATGTGGTGATTGACAGAGTCGAAAGCCTTGGCCAGATCAATGAATACGGCTGCACAGTAATGTTTCTTATCGATGGCGGTTAAGATATCGTTTAGGACCTTGAGCGTGGCTGGGGTGCACCCATGACCAGCTCTGAAACCAGATTGCATAGCGGAGAAGGTATGGTGGGATTCAAAATGGTCGGTAATCTGTAATATGCTATGCCTGCCTACATTGATTGGCCGCGAGCAGTTGTTTAGTGGTTAAGTCAGCTTAAACATGTACTATGAGTGTGAATGCACTGCTGACATCTGGTGGAAACACTTGTGTTGACAGTGATCGATTCACGTTGTCTGCCTCCTCCACTCAGGATGTTGGGGCTTTCTGCATGGCTGGATCCAGGTGGAGACAATGTGACCCCAGAGGTCAACTCCGATTAGCCACATTTCCTCTTGTGTAGCTCTGACAGCACTCTGATACTCACCCACCTGCTCTCATTCATCAGTGTTTCATTGCATGGACGGCCTGATGATTTATACTATATGACCATCATAAAGACCAGGGTACTTGCCACCCAAAAACAGCCCCAAAACAGCCTTGAATCTTTATGGGTACAAATACACATTTGGTCGTAGCTATGCTGAGAGATGGACAGATACAGAGCTAGAATTCACAGTTCTGGCATGCCCTGCTTCTTGTCCTGGGGGAAGCATTAGAGGAGGAGAGAGGGAGCGAGGGAGCGAGGGAGCGCTAGAGGAAGGATATAAAGGATTCTTTGAGCTCAATTCCATTATCTTAAAGTCAAATAAAAAGGGGCCTGGACTGAAGCTCCGAGGCGTTGTTAAATTTCTTCTCTTCTCCTCTCTGAGCTTCCCTGAGGCTCTCGTGTTTCTGATCGGAGGAAAAACAATGTCTTTAATTTGACTTTGCTTGTTTGGATTCCGGTTCTCAGGGTTTGACGTTCAGAGGAGGCAGAGAGAGAGAGGTCTTGTAAAAGCAGTGTTGGAGCGCTGTGGTCTCACTGCATTTCACGCAGGCTGATATTAACGGTTCAGTGTGGAGGCCCACAATTTGTCTGTTTACTTTGGCCACGACCCTGGGTGGTAATACCCTGCAGCGATGGTATAGAGCCTATAGGGTATGGTGGAAGAGAACACAAGCAGTGGATGGCGGATGGAAATGACCAGCTGAGGCCTGCCTGGGGATAACATGTTTTTTTGGTTGTGCTATGCTGCCTGCGAGGGTGCCCGTGAATGAAAGTGACATGGCATCCTCATTGCATAGTGTTATTTCACTGATCTGACTGAACCCTGAATTGTCATTATGTTGAAATGATTTGTGTTCGCTCTCTCTCCCCACCTCTTTCTCTTCATACTGTAAAATGATAACAGCCACCTTGATTCATTTCCTTCGCACATTTTCTCATATAATCCTGGACTGGTCTGTGAGGATACACACCATATGGCAGCAATGGAGCATGTTTTATATAACTGGAAGTTCGCCCCATTAACCCAGTATTTTAAAGTCCCCATGCAATGCTCTACTGTACTAGGCTTCCTGTGTCAAGGCGAGAATCAACACTCAACTCTAACATTGGAGTTTAACTCCATGATTGTGAACTTGTGACTGTGGAAAATAGGCTTTAGTGAGGCCCTAGAAAAGTAGAATGGGGAGAGGGATGGAAAGAGGCCCAACTAAACACTGAATGTGCACTTTTGTTGAGTTCGAGTTAACAGGAGGTACGCATCACTGGAGTAGATAGAAGATGCCCTTTACCACTGACACAGGATCAGGTATAATATTAAATTAACGCTTAAAGTTAGATTAGTGTAATCTGACCCTAGATCTGTGGTAAAGGTAAACCTCTACTTCAAGCCCTTTATCCATATCCCAACGGCTGTTTCAGGTAATGGCAGCAGTTTCACCCTGACTGAGGCCCATATTTCAGGTTTTTGGCTTCACCTGCAGCAACTGCAGTGTTTGGGGAATAACCTCCATTTCCCTAGGGTCCTTTGATCCACTCTGCAGATGTTTCCCCTCAGGAAGAGGTGAGTGAAAATGGGATCTGTGAAGTATTTTGGATACTGTGCACCTAGTTTTTTCTAAGACCTTTAGTATTATTTAGCCAAAGGCAAGACTGACGTGGGATCTGTGGGAGAAGGACAAAGTCAAAACGACTGTATGGAGTCTGACTATAAGCTAGAAAACTCATCACCAAGTTGAACAAAAATGTAACCCCTCTGTGGGCAAAAGTCTTTTACCTCAAAGTAACGCAAAACCCTGAATACATCATTCAGAGCTGTCGCCCTCCTCTCTCCCCAGAAGCCAACCCCATCCCCCAGCCAACCCCGTCCTACACAATACCCGAAACGGGGTCTGCTGTGCACATAACACCCTGACTTTGTTTTTGTTTCCTAAAGTGGAGAGACTTATGCTGTGGATTTCCGTTACGGGATGTATTGAAAGGCTCTCCTGTGTGTTAATGTGCGGTCATCACAGGGACCTCACACGGAGAACCATGTCAACATTGGACACCAGGCCCAGCCTGTATAGTTCCTTCTCTATTTTTCCTCTCCCCCCCCCCTATTCAGCCTGCAACCCGTTGGACGTATTGTACTTGACACACTTTCACTGGTCCTTTTTAAACATTTTTTAATTGACAGTGACCTCAATTATCTTTCTCCTTGTGTTTTTCCTCATCCCCCTCAAAGCTGGAATGAGCCAGAAACCTTACAAGTTGGCCGGCTACCACTCATAATGTACAATTAGCACTGTTTCAATTGTCAATATGAAGTATGTGGTCAGGCTATAATCACAATTAGGATGTCTTTTTCCAATCAAATAATATCTCAACATTTGTGATTTTCTTACTCACCTTCTCGGAGGCGGTGGCTTTTTCCATGCCTTTTGGCCTCATCAGCAGGTGATGAATTTGAAGCCTTCTCAAAAATAACAGTGTCCCCCTTCAATCGTAGCTTGCCACTTAACACATTAGCGCAGTCACTTTAATTGGGGAAATAGCTGTGTGAGAAGCACATCAAAGACACAAGCAGAACACACACAATCATGGACGGATGGCAGGATTGTGCGTCAGAGCTGTGGAAAAAGTGAATCTTTCAAAATCTCTCATAATAGAGGGAGAAGGTTTTAGAGCTGCCAGACTGCGACACCATGTCAATTCGTCTGGCTGGGTTATAAAGTCAGGTCTGCAACCCCAGAGCCACCCACAGTGAAACAGACTGAGTCAGAGATTTTGATTTCCATGATCTCGGGGGGAGTCACGTTCAGAACCCTGTGTCCCAAATGACTTTCCTGCTGTAATTCACCAAACCTCCTTGGAATCCTACTTCTTTTTTTATGACCATGCAGCACTCACTATTAAAACGGCCTTTCGCTGGCAGTGGCTGTGGAGAATGTGACCACAATGGAAGACATTGTGGAGGATTCATCGAACCACAGAGAAGATCCCCAAACCCACTGATTGCCTTCTCCTCTGGCTCAGTGGGAAGAGTGAGGAGAACACCAATGTCCCAGGTTACCTCGACTTGAGACAGAGAGAGAGAAAGAAACAGCGAGTGAGAAACAATGAGAAAGTGAGAGAGAACGAGGGGAATGGGGGAGAAACGAGGGAACACGAGCCCAAATGGGAACCATATTGATCAACCAATGGTGGGTTTCCCCCTGAAATACAGTAACCCTTATTTACGAGGGGAGTTGAAGGGTTCCTGGTCGGGGGGAGCGGGGTTCATCTCTATCCCCCCCTATCCAGAACCCCAAAAGAGCCATGTACACAGGCTTGCAGTGCGTGGCCTCCAGATGTGTGTGTGTATGTTAACAGGCAGGGAGGTACATTAATGAGTTTAGATGTTATGTTTGGAAATCCAGTGACTCCAAGGTGATGTATAATGTTCTTCACCAACCACCAGTCCCCCTTTCAGACTGGCTTTGACCTCCAGAGTAGACTGAACGGTGTGTAACCCCCAAGAGGGAATACAAGCAAGGGGGCCATCTTTCTGTGTACATGGCCCGAGACTGCCAAATATCAGCACCACCAGCTTGCACCTACACCCGAGGCTGTCCAAGCGTGCCACGTGGGGCTGGTATTTAAACAGCGTCTCTGCAAAGGCCTGCTCCATGTAGCCGTCACATGAGCAGCCCACTTCCAAAACGAGCACCTCCCCCAAAGAAAAACTATATCAGGCATATTTGGCACACACATCAACATCAAACCAGCTTCCCCTTACACAATAATTCCAGCACGTGTGCTGTTGGTGAGACTACTCGTCTCACCTCGCTGGCTATCTGGTCAACAAATCAAATCAAATTTTATTTGTCACAAGCGCTGAATACAAGCGTGAAATACCTTACAGTGAAATGCTTACTTATAAGCCCTTAACCAACAATGCAGATTTAAGAAAATACCACAAAAAAAAGAGATAATAGTAACAAATAATTAAAGAGCAGCAGTAAATAACAATAGCGGGGCTATGTACAGGGGGTACCGGTACAGAGTCAATGTGCGGGGGCCCCGGTGTTGAGGTAACAAGGCAGTCATGTCTAGCAATGTACAAATCCTTGTATGAACAGCAGCCCTTCACAACATGGGCAATGGACTCCATTACACTTGACTCATGTAGAATACAACATGGATCATGGTTTACAGGGTACCAGAGTGCTAGATTATATTTAGTTGGTAGAACTTGTAGCCTTACCTTAACAGTAAAGGTGAGAATGTCCTCGCCACACACGCACACACACACACAAGACCGCCGATGATGTCTAAAAGAGGTCTTTAATACAGTAGAATTTAGAAACAAGACCAGAATCTTATGTTTGTTGTGCCTGTCACAGCTAGACATCCACATGGTTGAACTGCTACTAATTTAGGCCTTTGCCACTCAGTACCCATCATGCAGTGTGGCTCTAAGGACCATGTCAGAATCAGTGGGATCCTGCAGACGTTTAGACTAAACAGAGGTAGGAGTTAATTCAAAGATGAACGTATGAGTGTATCAACAGTCAGACGTAACGTTCATTTCATGTGTTTCAGGGGCTGTCACCACGCTGCACCATATGGCGTTCTGTAGCTCCGTCTGTAAAGAGAGGAAAAGATCAGTTACAAACCAAAAATCTAGCAAAACGACTTCTTAGTGAGACATCTTTGGTAAGACTTTCCCCAACCAACCTAAGTTTGAGGCAAAGGAGAGATGAGATAGGGACAGCAGAGGGAAGTGAATCGTTTTTAACCCTATGCTGCCTCCCAGTGGACAATACCTTTATGGCTCAAATAATTAGTGTTATTTGGTTACCTTTTCTTTGATTAGGCACTGCATTAGTGGTGCAATCTGTCCGAGATCACCCTGCAGGCTATAATATACACTGTTGAATAAATAAATAATAATATATGAATAATACATGTAAATGTAAAAGGTAGAGGGCAGGCCATCTGGCCCTGGGCATTATGTAAATATTAGTTCAAATCTGGGATCCATTTAACTAGTATGTTTTAACAGCGTATGTGTGAATTGATAGCTGCACTAGCAAGCAGCGAAAGCCTGAGATCACTCTGTAAGAGCTCTGTTCTGCTCGACCTTAAATAGATGTGATCCCTGTATCAGTGGATATTGGCCAAAGTACTTCACCTAACTAACCCCAGGTCACACCTTAACTGGCTTACCACTGTCAAGGTTTTACTCTGATGACCTGATCTCTACTCATGAACACCGCCAGGGGGATATATAGACTGGTCGGCTGGCAACGTCACGAAAACGATGTGTCCACTTCAAAGGGGGCAGAAGGCCGTGTGTTGTTATGGTTCTGGATGGCTAGATAGACCGTTTCAGATTCTTGTCAACAATGACAAGAAAATGACCGGGTGGTGAATCGTAAGTTCCTAGTTTCAGCTCGTTTTGAACTTGTTCTTGTTTTGAGGTGTTTTGACTGATGTCACGTCTATGCTACTACGGCAAAAAAAATGGCCAGCTATTTTTTTATTTTATTTTATTTCACCTTTATTTAACCAGGTAGGCTAGTTGAGAACAAGTTCTCATTTGCAACTGCGACCTGGCCAAGATAAAGCATAGCAGTGTGAGCATACAACAAAGAGTTACACATGGAGTAAACAATTAACAAGTCAATAACACAGTAGAAAACAAAGGGGGGGTCTATATACAATGTGTGCAAAAGGCATGAGGAGGTAGGCAAATAATTACAATTTTGCAGATTAACACTGGAGTGATAAAAGATCAGATGGTCATGTACAGGTAGAGATATTGGTGTGCAGAAGAGCAGAAAAGTAAATAAATAAAAACAGTATGGGGATGAGGTAGGTGAAAAGGGTGGGCTATTTACCAATAGACTATGTACAGCTGCAGCGATCGGTTAGCTGCTCAGATAGCTGATGTTTGAAGTTGGTGAGGGAGATAAAAGTTTCCAACTTCAGCGATTTTTGCAATTCGTTCCAGTCACAAGCAGCAGAGTACTGGAACGAAAGGCGGCCAAATGAGGTGTTGGCTTTAGGGATGATCAGTGAGATACACCTGCTGGAGCGCGTGCTACGGATGGGTGTTGCCATCGTGACCAGTGAGCTGAGATAAGGCGGAGCTTTACCTAGCATAGACTTGTAGATGACCTGGAGCCAGTGGGTCTGGCGACGAATATGTAGCGAGGGCCAGCCGACTAGAGCATACAAGTCGCAGTGGTGGGTGGTATAAGGTGCTTTAGTGACAAAACGGATGGCACTGTGATAGACTGCATCCAGTTTGCTGAGTAGAGTGTTGGAAGCCATTTTGTAGATGACATCGCCGAAGTCGAGGATCGGTAGGATAGTCAGTTTTACTAGGGTAAGCTTGGCGGCTTGAGTGAAGGAGGCTTTGTTGCGGAATAGAAAGCCGACTCTTGATTTGATTTTCGATTGGAGATGTTTGATATGAGTCTGGAAGGAGAGTTTGCAGTCTAGCCAGACACCTAGGTACTTATAGACGTCCACATATTCTAGGTCGGAACCATCCAGGGTGGTGATGCTAGTCGGGCATGCAGGTGCAGGCAGCGACCGGTTGAAAAGCATGCATTTGGTTTTACTAGCGTTTAAGAGCAGTTGGAGGCCACGGAAGGAGTGTTGTATGGCATTGAAGCTTGTTTGGAGGTTAGATAGCACAGTGTCCAAAGACGGGCCGAAGGTATATAGAATGGTGTCGTCTGCGTAGAGGTGGATCAGGGAATCGCCCGCAGCAAGAGCAACATCATTGATATACACAGAGAAAAGAGTCGGCCCGAGAATTGAACCCTGTGGCACCCCCATAGAGACTGCCAGAGGACCGGACAGCATGCCCTCCGATTTGACACACTGAACTCTGTCTGCAAAGTAATTGGTGAACCAGGCAAGGCAGTCATCCGAAAAACCGAGGCTACTGAGTCTGCCGATAAGAATATGGTGATTGACAGAGTCGAAAGCCTTGGCAAGGTCGATGAAGACGGCTGCACAGTACTGTCTTTTATCGATGGCGGTTATGATGTCGTTTAGTACCTTGAGTGTGGCTGAGGTGCACCAACAACTGTAAAAATGTATTTGAGACAACAAGTGCTCATTGTGCAATTTTATTTTATGTTTTAAATAAACATTGGAGACAAAATATAGTTTACATTTTATCAACGATCTAAGCCAACCCAGTCTGTTTTTCCCCTTAGTTGAGCACCCGTCGGTTTTGTTGCTGAACAACCCTACATAACAGTGAGGTGTATTTAAAACCTGTTCAACTCTGGCTCCCTCTAGTGGCATTTTGTAAACGATGCATAATATTGTATACTACCCTCATAAAGAATAATACCATTTCGGTTTCAAAACGATAAATCTTACAAACAAATTGTTAATAGTTAGAAAAGGTAAGAACTGAGGGTATCTGATAAATGTGTCAGAAACATTACAGAACCCTGAAATATACAGGGTTTCCTTTAACTTTTTTCGTCATACAGGAATAATGTTCCATATTACAGGAATAATGTTTCATATTACAAAAATGACATTCATATGAGGAGAAAGCAGAAGCCTCTGCCTACCCAGTTATGTGAATATATCCCCTGCCTGATTCCCAGTTTGTCCACTAGACAGGAGTAAGAGAGTACATGACCTCTCTTGGCCATTTGAAACCAGTCACATCTGGTTTTGGTAGTGAGTCACAAAATGGGTAAACAGATTGTCAAGACTGACACCTTAAAACGACTCTAGCAATCAGAGCCTTCAAATTATCAAGTTTGTTTTTTGAAATAAGACACAGAAACGTTAAACTTATTTACCCATTTCCCATTCCTATTGCAAACGAGTGAGAGATCGATGGCGCATGTGGAGGATGCACACAAGGTAATGCGTATGGAGAAGGAAATGCATTGCTTTACAAAGACCGCCAGGCTGTACCCTTTTCCCGCATACTAAACGTTTGCACTTTTGGTGACTTGACCTACATTGCATACTATATGAACTTGACCATAGCGCATGCTTTATGCCCTTCATGGGAGGTGATCTGGGGTGAGATTCTGATGGTATTGCCTGCAGTAAGATTTGAGTTTGATTTTCAATTAAATAGAAAAAGTGATTTTCTTGTCTGGATCCTCTCATGTGTAAAAAATAAATAATAAAGGCAGCTTTCACAAGCCCCATGTTATGAAATAGGTGCAAACCTTATATCAGCGGAAAGAGGGGATTGAGCTGCAAGAAACGGTAAGTCTCTACCATAAACACACCGGGAGATACTCAATATTCAAAATGACGTCACTTTGTGACACACGGGTGACTATCAGGCTATTATCAGGTTATTAAAGCAGGACGGTGGTTAAGTCCTGCTCCTATATCAGGCCTCCCTATGTGACCATAGTACCTCAACCATACACCTTTTCTATGTTTGTATACCGTCTTGTCTTTCTGTGCCAGAACTGAAACCACATCCGTATTCAGGGAAAAGCACACAGTTCACAGAACCCCTCACCATACAGTCCCCCTCACCTTCAAACCAACTGAGCTTGTTTAATAGTTCTCTCCTTATCGTCAAGGGTTCACACTGTAGAACCCCCACGCCCCCAGTCCAACCAACTCTTTCGCCTCTTCTGGTGTTCAACAGAATCTTGGAAAAGAGAAAAGGTCATCGCAGTTGCAAATGAGAACTTGTTCTCAACTAGCCTACCTGGTTAAATAAAGGTGAAAAAAAAATAATAATAATTGCCTTGATCCGAATATATATATTTCATACATTAATGTCACTAGATTTTAAACAAACTATTATTTACCTAAGTAGCAAGAGATTTCCATCGTTTAGCATTTTCTTCACCTTTTCTTGACCTCAGCAGTGCCTCCTGGCTGTTGTAACATGACACAGTTGGTTCTTGTCTGCAGGGCGACTCATCCAACCCCTCTGACTCATAGAACGCAGAGATGCTGAAAATAATAATTTCATAAATATTCAGGTGACATTTTTGCAATCTTTAAACTGAATCTGACATTATGAGGTATCTTGTGATATGTCTTGCAGTGCTGGTACTGCCCATCCACCCACCATCCAGGTGGGTTCTGTAATCCGTCAGGTCAGGCCCAGGGCTCTGCTACAAGGTAGGGAGGGCCAGGCGTCTCCCCCGGTCCTACTCTTTCATCTGGACAGATCTTCCCCTGTCCTGCTCCTCGAAGATCTCCTCTCTGTCTTTCAGGAAGTATATTCCTGAACTCCCATTGGTGCTCACGTACTGTGGTGTGACATCACTCAGGTGCCAAACAACGTTTCAATGGGAGGCAGAACTCCTTGGAAGATATCAAAATGGGAAGGGAAGGAATGAGAAATACATGCAGTTTGATGCCTCTGCATAAAAAGACAACTTCTTTAGGTGTGAAAGATGAAAATTTGTCTTACAAAAAGGTAACATTTAAATGAATTAAAGCTATGCTGACATTACATTGTGAAAGGAAGAACTGTAAATTGGATTATGTTGTCTGCCCTGTCCGGATAGCAGGTTAGTGTTTTTCATCATGGATGTTGTTCTGGAGGCACAGCCACAAAGTCATAAAATCTGATTTTAAACCTAACCACACTGTTAACCTAATGCCTAACCCTAACCACACTGTTAACCCTAATGCCTAACCCTAACCACACTGTTAACCCTAATGCCTAACCCTAACCACACTGTTAACCCTAATGCCTAACCCTAACCACACTGTTAACTCTAATGCCTAACCCTAACCACACTGTTAACCCTAATGCCTAACCCTAACCACACTGTTAACCCTAATGCCTAACCACACTGTTAACCCTAATGCCTAACCTTGACCACACTGTTAACCCTAATGCCTAACCTTGACCACACTGTTAACTCTAATGCCTAACCCTAACCACACTGTTAACCCTAATGCCTAACCTTGACCACACTGTTAACCCTAATGCCTAACCCTAACCACACTGTTAACCCTAATGCCTAACCTTGACCACACTGTTAACCCTAATGCCTAACCCTAACCACACTGTTAACCTAATGCCTAACCCTAACCACACTGTTAACCCTAATGCCTAACCCTAACCACACTGTTAACCACACTGTTAACCACATTCAAGTCATGTCAAATATTTAAAGGGCAATATAAAATGTTAGGTTTTGGCCTTTCTAGGGAGTTTTTCCTAGCCACCGTGCTTCTACACCTGCATTGCTTGCTGTTTGAGGTTTTAGGCTGGGTTTCTGTACAGCACTTTGAGATATCAGCTGATGTATGAAGGGCTATATAAATAAATTTGATTTGATTTGTTAACCCTAACCACACTGTTAACCCTAATGCCTAACCTTGACCACACTGTTAACTCTAATGCCTAACCCTAACCACACTGTTAACCCTAATGCCTAACCTTGACCACACTGTTAACTCTAATGCCTAACCCTAACCACACTGTTAACTCTAATGCCTAACCCTAACCACACTGTTAACCCTAATGCCTAACCCTAACCACACTGTTAACCCTAATGCCTAACCCTAACCACACTGTTAACCCTAATGCCTAACCCTAACCACACTGTTAACCCTAATGCCTAACCTTGACCACACTGTTAACTCTAATGCCTAACCACACTGTTAACCCTAATGCCTAACCTTGACCACACTGTTAACTCTAATGCCTAACCCTAACCACACTGTTAACTCTAATGCCTAACCCTAACCACACTGTTAACCCTAATGCCTAACCCTAACCACACTGTTAACCCTAATGCCTAACCCTAACCACACTGTTAACCCTAATGCCTAACCCTAACCACACTGTTAACCCTAATGCCTAACCCTAACCACACTGTTAACCCTAATGCCTAACCTTGACCACACTGTTAACTCTAATGCCTAACCCTAACCACACTGTTAACCCTAATGCCTAACCTTGACCACACTGTTAACCCTAATGCCTAACCCTAACCACACTGTTAACCCTAATGCCTAACCTTGACCACACTGTTAACCCTAATGCCTAACCCTAACCACACTGTTAACCTAATGCCTAACCACACTGTTAACCCTAATGCCTAACCCTAACCACACTGTTAACCACATTCAAGTCATGTCAAATATTTAAAGGGCAATATAAATGTTAGGTTTTGGCCTTTCTAGGGAGTTTTTCCTAGCCACCGTGCTTCTACACCTGCATTGCTTGCTGTTTGGGGTTTTAGGCTGGGTTTCTGTACAGCACTTTGAGATATCAGCTGATGTATGAAGGGCTATATAAATAAATTTGATTTGATTTGTTAACCCTAACCACACTGTTAACCCTAATGCCTAACCTTGACCACACTGTTAACTCTAATGCCTAACCCTAACCACACTGTTAACCCTAATGCCTAACCCTAACCACACTGTTAACTCTAATGCCTAACCCTAACCACACTGTTAACCTAATGCCTAACCCTAACCACACTGTTAACCTAATGCCTAACCCTAACCACACTGTTAACCTAATGCCTAACCTTGACCACACTGTTAACTCTAATGCCTAACCCTGACCACACTGTTAACCCTAATGCCTGACCCTAATCCTAACCACACTGTTAACCCTAATGCCTAACCCTAACCACACTGTTAACCCTAATGCCTTACCCTAACCACACTGTTAACCCTAATGCCTAACCCTAACCACACTGTTAACTCTAATGCCTAACCCTAACCACACTGTTAACCCTAATGCCTAACCCTAACCACACTGTTAACCCTAATGCCTAACCCTAATCCTAACCACACTGTTAACCCTAATGCCTAACCTTGACCACACTGTTAACTCTAATGCCTAACCCTAACCACACTGTTAACTCTAATGCCTAACCCTAACCACACTGTTAACCCTAATGCCTAACCCTAACCACACTGTTAACCCTAATGCCTAACCCTAACCACACTGTTAACCCTAATGCCTAACCTTGACCACACTGTTAACCCTAATGCCTAACCCTAACCACACTGTTAACTCTAATGCCTAACCCAAACACACTGTTAACCCTAATGCCTAACCCTAACCACACTGTTAACTCTAATGCCTAACCCTAACCACACTGTTAACCCTAATGTCTAACCTTGACCACACTGTTAACCTAATGCCTAACCCTAACCACACTGTTAACCTAATGCCTAACCCTAACCACACTGTTAACCCTAACCACACTGTTAACCTAATGCCTAACCCTAACCACACTGTTAACCTAATGCCTAACCCTAACCACACTGTTAACCCTAATGCCTAACCACACTGTTAACCTAATGCCTAACCCTAACCACACTGTTAACCTAATGCCTAACCACACTGTTAACCCTAATGCCTAACCCTAACCACACTGTTAACCCTAATGCCTAACCCTAACCTTAAATTAAGACTAAAAAGCTAGTCTTAATTTTCATGAATAAAACCAATTTCTACTTTGCAGCTTGCCTATCTAAGAGAAAATCGCTCTGTTCTTTCTCCAGGACAAGACTCATGGCAATAAACATCAACCTGCATCCGAATGTGTATATGTGTTTACCTGGAGCAGGACGGCACAGAGACAACCGGACTTCAGGAGGAGAGCCTCTCAGAAGCGTGACCACCCTCTACATGCCAGAGAGACAACCGTCACTCACTGTCACATCCACAATTATGGACTGATAAATGGCCATAATAATGTATAGTAAGCCTTATAAGCCTATAAGATAATGAGTGGTGATACAGAAATATTGAACAGATCAATCACACGGAGTGAAACAAAAACCCTCTCTCTTACACTACAATTTCCACAATATCTCTGTCTTCCAACGCTCCCACCCACCCCCATATACAGCATGCCAACTCCCACCTGGAGCTACGGTTGAACAATCGTATTACGTCACACCAGTCTGCGTCTATATTTACCTGGTAGGACAATCCCTTCAGCGGTTCTCCATTGACTGCCAGGATGACGTCTCCCTCCTGGATCTGCCCACACTCTTCCGCTGGCTGGCCAGGGAAAAGCTTCTTGATCCGGACAAGACCACTGCCCGAGTCTCCTTTCGAGGGCTCGAGCTCAGGGACCAGGAAGCTGAAGCCCAAGCCATTCAGCCTCTTATTCAAGGTCACCTCCAAAGTGTTCCCTGTAGGGTGGAGGGGTTAGGGGATTGAAGTGTGTCAGAGTTCACCTTGGGAGGCTTGGACCGTGGATCCAGACTGGGTAGCTGTCAAAGGTAACACTCTCTCTCACAAAAGCCTAATATACCTACTGTATTCACTCACACTATACTGATAAGATGGTTTAGTTGCCTGTCAGTGGGTGTGCTTGCTTGTTTTTACACCATCTGCTGGTCATTTTTTGTCAGTTTGTTTAAACAGATTTCTCCTGTTCGTCTGGCTGATTTCTAATGCCTCCTTCAGTCAGGGACAATGCTTCTGAGCTCAGTCCCTCGAAGCGCCAGTGTTCCCCTTACACTAAAGTTCCCTTGTCGATGATATACTATCCCTTACTGTCAGACACGAAGCTGTAGTCCTTGGGCTTGACCAAGAAGGGGGTGATGACGGCAGGGCAGCTGTTATTCCTCTTCTGGGTGATGTCCCGGTGGGAACTCTGAGGGGAGAGGTGGCACCCTGTGTCTGGGCTCAGAGACACCCAGGGCAGGCTGTTCATGTTCTCCCTCTCCAGGACCAGGGTCACCACCTTGGACAGGAAACGGTTACATAAAGACAAACAACAGTTAATGCTTCTCATTAGTCTGTACCTTTCAGAAACTAGTTTTAAACTACTCTCTTTGAAAAAAGGCTTCCAAAACGGTTCTCCGGCTGTCCCCATAGGAGAACCATTTTTGATTCCTGTTAAAACCCTTTTAGGGTCCGGGTAGAACCATCTGTGGAAATAGTTCTAGATGGAACGCAAAGGGTTCTACCTGGAACCAAAAAGGGTTCTTCAAAGGGTTCTCTTATGAGATCAGCCAAAGAACCCTTTTAGGTTCTAGATAGCACCTTTTGTTCTAAGAATGTACTGTATATACACAGGTATATTCACATTGCACAAGATAAACAGCACATAATCAGAACACATGTTAATATGTCAGTGTTTGTTTGCACTCAGTTTTGTACACAGTTCGGTTAAAGGCCAACGCAGAGGCAAAACGATGATGGTGTTGCCTTGCCCTAGTGTTGCCTTGCCCTGGTGTTGCCTTGCCCTGGTGTTGCCTTGCCCTGGTGTTGCCTTGCCCTGGTGTTGCCTTGCCCTGGTGTTGCCTTGCCCTGGTGTTGCCTTGCCCTGGTGTTGCCTTGCCCTGGTGTTGCCTTGCCCTGGTGTTGCCTTGCCCTGGTGTTGCCTTGCCCTGGTGTTGCCTTGCCCTGGTGTTGCCTTGCCCTGGTGTTGCAGCTGAGATATTGATGTTCCTTTACCTTTCCTGTTTTTGCCAGACATTCCACAGCCTGCTGATATGTGAACCCTTGAAACCTGATTCCATCAACTTTCAGCAGTCTGTCACCTGTTAGATGCAAGCACACAAAATCTCACTCATCTAAATTCAATTTGTGCAGCAATAATCCAGTATAATGTTCTTCTAAATGTCATTATTATTCCAGGTGCTTTACTGTAACAGAGTAGCGCTTGTTCAGCATTATACTGTACCTGACTGAATGCGGCCATCTTGCTCAGCAGCCCCTCCACAGACTAGGCTTTTGATGTATATACCTCCATGACGCAGGCCTGTGTTCACACCACCCTGACAAATCAGAAACACAAGGTTATTATCCAACAACATGACAGTCTCGGTTGAAATGTAAGTTTATCAATATACTGTACACCATCAATAACATTTGCATGTCTGACTATTTGCTGAAGTGGCTTAATATGACAATGTACCACCATAAAGGGTTAATTCCCCATATTATTTTCATGCTAATATAATAAGTCTCTACTCTCTGGGCTCTACTTTAACAAACCGAACGCCATGGTAAATCTTAGCTCTGGCAGTAGAGCTACAGTTTCAGGGGTGTGTAGGGAATATTTGTGCTATTTTCACTGCGGGAATTATGAGCGCAATAGCTGGCAGTGCCGCAAAAGGACAGGGTTTTGACGAATAAATCAATTATAGGTGTGACGAGGGCTTGGTCAATCACTGGCCAATCGACGAGGGCTTGGTCAATCACTGGCCAATCGATCATGGGTTAATACTGCATGCCGTTGTCTCATGTTCTGTAGGTTATTGAAGGTCTTTGAGTTGTCATCAACAGTAATTCGGGCTGGGGGCACGGAATATTCTCTTCCCGGTTCATTGTGGATCGATACAGTTGATTAAATAGCATAGGCTACAGTAATGAGTAATAGTAATAATAATAATAATAATAATAAATAGCAACAGTAATAATAAATGCAATGTTTGCTCAATATGTTCGGAGCGTTGACAGTCAACATGGTTGCAATTGGATTTAACGAGTATAGGCCTTTACGCGGTGTACTTTCCTCTGAAATAAAACATCCTAGGCTACCGTAAATTGAATTATACATGTTGAGCACGTCCTCAATAAGCCAGACACCGTTGATAGGGCCTTAAATGACTTAAATAAGTTTGGAGCAGCCCGTCTTTGGTAACCAGACAAGAGGCGCTCTTTGAAAATGGAGTTTGTAATAAAGTATGCACGGCAGGTTGGCTTATGTGAATGGTGAATACTGCAAAAGCCTCACAAGTAGACCACTTAGAAACATTTTATGGGTACTTGACTAATGCATTGCCAGGATCAGGAAGACAGCAGACACATTGCTGTTGAACCAGTTTTTGTTCAAGTAGGGTAAGTGTAGCTTAAAGGGCTTTTATAAAAAAATGAAATGGGGAAAACAAGCAATTGTTACAGGAAAATAACTTAAATGTTTCTAAATACGAGTGTGACCGGATCATCTCATGTCTAGTTCCATGATGGGCATATACAGTAGGATACAGGGAGGGTTATTTAAGCAAAAAAAAGAAAAAGAGCAGGTTAAAATAACGTACAAACTAACCCTAACCCCACATAGAAACAAATAAAAACATTTTAATAATGCTTTGGTGATTTAAGAATGACTGGATGTGGTCTCACGAGTCAAACCCTTTATAATCGTCTTTCCTACTTGGCAAACGCATTAGGCAGGACAAAAGAAAATGGTCTTCATTGAGAGGAGGGGAGGTTATGATTGGTTTTTCAATCAGATGAAACGGGCACTAAAAGCACATCTTTGGCGTCACGGCTGGATAAGCCGTGTCCAATTCCACTGTCCAAATCCATGCCAAAACCAACCGCGTTACCGGTAAGATCAGCTTTGGTTGGTCTTAAATACCCCCACCAGCGCTGCCTGAAATTGCCACTTTGGGTCACGTTTTTAAGGACACACCCCGCCCACCTCTGCGCAAGCAAGCTCATATAAGACATGTAAATGACCAATCCTTGCCCTACGGTTTGAAAACAGAAGAGCGCCGGTTTTAATAGGGCGTGTGTTTGACAATTGCGCTGGCTTCACGCCAGCCGAAAATAGAGCCCTCAGGCTGCTAGGTGAGAGGGATGTATCAAGATTAAAAGGAATATAGTATGTTTATACGATCTTACAATCTATCGCTCTGTCTCTCACACATAGGGGGTAAACAAATAGAATGTCTGCCAACAGATACACCAGGAGTGTGGTGTGGGATGCTTTCATCCCTGATCCACCTTCACATCATCCGAATCCCAGTCAGGCCTAATGAGAATTAACAGGCATTTTAATGACGTCTCGGAAGGCTGTTACTGCTCCCTTTCTCTCTGCTCCCTTTCTCTCTCCCTTTCTCTCTGCAGGCTCTAGTGGGTCCAGCTCCAGCTCCTCCCTCTCCAAGTGATTAACCCCAGGGGTCTAAAGGATTACTACCCAGAGACACAGAAGCACCTGACTTCCTGACTAGACTAATTTGTCCATCCCAGACTTAAGTACAGTAGGTCCATCTTTCTATAGTACCACTGACCAGTAAAATAAACCCCTTCCGTACAATGGTGTGAGATCACTGATCTCAGATCAGATGTTGAGGAAAAAATGGGAGCGTGTCTGGCCCTCTCTTGGGGTATTGGGTGGGAAATGTTTTTCTGGCCGGAGTGTGAGGTTATATCATGTGTATAACAGTCATTTCTAGTGCTGTCCTAGGGAGATAGACATGAAATAGTTAACTTACAGCGATACTGATCCCTAAACCTACTCCAGCTTTCTTCTTCAGCTCCACAGAGATCTCACCACCCCTGAAGCAGTTTGTGGAAGGAGACCTGGAGCGGCAGTCCTGGATAATGGATATGGAATAAGAGTTCATGATGAGATTAAGATGGATGATACAATTCACAACAAAGGCACGATTGTATTGTATTTGTTTCTATTCGTTGATTTAATTGACATTATGTAGAGTTGATTGCTAATGTTCGTTGTCTTGTTTGTGTACA
The DNA here is from genome assembly GCF_002021735.2 of Oncorhynchus kisutch. Classification (NCBI taxonomy): domain Eukaryota; kingdom Metazoa; phylum Chordata; class Actinopteri; order Salmoniformes; family Salmonidae; genus Oncorhynchus; species Oncorhynchus kisutch. Next base: position 16,342,389 of record NC_034193.2, read on the forward strand.
AAATGAATACAATTGTTCCCCAATCTTAGCACATGTAGAGTATTGTCCTTAACATGGAGGAGATGATGGTCAGTAGCCATTGGTTACCTGAGCGTTGAGGATGCGTACATCAGGGAGTTGCAATCTACTGCCAGTCTTTGGGGTCAACATGACAGACACGATCTCATCCAGGTCGTCCTCCCCAGAGAGCACGTTAGTCCTCAAAGTGGTCTGGGACTCGTAGTTCTTCAATAGCGGAGATTTCACGTTGTTGGGTGTCGAGGAAACTGTAAAGAAACATCAACAAAAACACACCAAAAAAATCCACATTGTAATAAAAGTTTAAATGTGGAATTATGAACTAATAACGAAAGCCTGGCCATGTATGTAGTGATGATCCAGAGAGGACGAAAAAGTACATTCACATTTGGAGCTCTAACTAAAACATCTAGCTGAAAAGCCGGTTGACTTAAAATATATGGTTTATCACGGAAAGTAAATGAGCCTGAACAGAGCAGAGATATATAGTACCTGTCAAAAGTTTGGACACACCTACTCATTCCAGGGTTTTTCTTTATTTTTACTATTTTGTAGAATAATAGTGAAGACATCACAACTATGAAATAATACATATGGAATCATGTAGTAACCCAAAAAAAAGTGTAAACAAATCAAAATATTTGATATATTTCAGAATCTTCAAAGTAGCCACCCTTTGCCTTGACAGCTTTGCACACTCTTGGCATTCTCTGGTACTGTATATACGCACTTCCAGTACCTTTGGGCTGGGTCACGATGAGTGTGACCTCCTGTGGGCTGTTCTGCATGACCTCTGCAGCCTCACTGAAGGTCATGCCCTCCAGACTGGTGTGGTTCAGAGAGATCAGACGCCCACCTGAGGGAGAACATCACCACAACATTTCATATAAATCATCATTTTGTTGGTATCCACCTAGTCCTGGTCCAGAATCAACAGTTACCCTTAGCCCCTATCCAATTCCTTCAGATGTGTAAAGACCATAGAAATAGGGGATACGAAAATAGACTGGGAGTTGCATCTAAACTCAGCAAAAAAAGAAGCGTCACCTTTTCAGGACCCTGTCTTTCAAAAATAATTTCTAAAAATCCAAATACCTTCACAGATCTTCATTGTAAAGGGTTTAAACACTGTTTCCTATGCTTGTTCAATGAACCGTAAACAATTAATGAACATGCACCTGTGGAACGGTAGTTAAGACACTAACAGCTTACAGACGGTAGGCAATTAAGGTCACAGTTATGAAACTTAGTACACTAAAGAGGCCTATCTACTGACTCTGAAAAACACCAAAAGAAAGATGCTCAGGGTCCCTGCTCATCTGTGTGAATGTGCCTTAGGCATGCTGCAAGGAGGCATGAGGACTGCAGATGTGGCCAGGGCAATAAATTGCAATTCCCGTACTGTGAGACGCCTAAGACGGAGCTACAGAGAGACAGGACGGACAGCTGATCGTCCTCGCAGTGGCAGACCACGTGTAACAACACCTGCACAGGATCGGTACATCCGAACATCACACCTGTGGGACAGGTACAGAATGGCAACAACAACTGCCCGAGTTACACCAGGAACGCACAATCCCTCCATCAGTGCTCAGACTGTCCTCAATAGGCTGAGAGAGGCTTGATTGAGGGCTTGTAGGCCTGTTGTAAGGCAGGTCCTCACCAGACATCACCGGCAACAACGTCACCTATGGGCAAACCCATCGTTGCTGAACCAGACAGGACTGGCAAAAAGTGCACTTCACTGACGAGTCGCGGTCTTGTCTCACCAGGGGTGATGGTCGGATTCGCGTTTATCGTCAAAGGAATGAGCGTTACAACGAGGCCTGTACTCTGGAGCGGGATCGATTTGGAGGTGGAGGGTCTGTCATGGTCTGGGGCGGTGTGTCACAGCATCATTGGACTGAGCTTGCTGTCATTGCTGGCAATGTGCGTTACAGGGAAGACATCCTCCTCCCCTATGTGGTACCCTTCCTGCAGGCTCATCCTGACATGAGCCTCCAGCATGACAATGCCACCAGTCATACTGCTCGTTCTGGGTGTGATTTCCTGCAAATCAGGAATGTCAGTGTTCTGCCATGGCCTGCGAAGAGCCCAGAACTCAATCCCATTGAGCACACCTGGAACCTGTTGGATCGGAGGGTGAGGGCTAGGGCTAGGGCCATTCCCCCCAGAAATGTCCGGGAACTTGCAGGTACCTAGGTGGAAGAGTGGGGTAACATCTCACAGCCAGAACTGGCAAATCTGGTGCAGTCCATGAGGAGGAGATGCACTGCAGTACATAATGCAGCTGGTGGCCACACCAGACACTGACTGTTACTTTTGAATTTGACCCCCGCTTTGTTCAGGGACACATTATTACATTTCTTCTGTCTATGGAACTTGTTCAGATTATGTCTCAGTTGTTGAATCTTGTTATGTTCATACAAATATCTACACATGTTAAGTCTGCTGAAAATAAACGTAGTGATTTTACATTCAGTAAAAACAGTTCCAAAGGGGTTATTTGGCTGTCCCCATAGGTGACCCCTTTTTGGTTCCAGGTGACCCCTTTTTGGTTCCAGGTGACCCCTTTTTGGTTTCAGGTAGAACCCTTTTTGGTTCCAGGTGAACCCTTTTTGGTTTCAGGTAGAACCCTTTTTGGTTCCAGGTGACCCCTTTTTGGTTTCAGGTAGAACCCTTTTTGGTTCCAGGTGACCCCTTTTTGGTTCCAGGTGACCCCTTTTTGGTTTCAGGTAGAACCCTTTTTGGTTCCAGGTGACCCCTTTTTGGTTCCAGGTGACCCCTTTTTGGTTCCAGGTGACCCCTTTTTGGTTCCAGGTGACCCCTTTTTGGTTCCAGGTGACCCCTTTTTGGTTCCAGGTGACCCCTTTTTGGTTCCAGGTGACCCCTTTTTGGTTCCAGGTGACCCCTTTTTGGTTCCAGGTGAACCCTTTTGGGTTCCAGGTGACCCCTTTTTGGTTTCAGGTAGAACCCTTTTGGGTTCCATGTAGAAAGGGTTCTACCTGGAAACAAAAGGGTTCTACCTGCCACCAAAAAGGGTGCTTCAAAGGGTTCTCCTATGGGGACAGCCGAAGAACACTTTAAGGTTCTAGATGGCACCATTTTTTCCCTAAGAGTGTAGATAGGGCCCTAGTCATGACTAATTAACCGGCAGTGTCAAGAGAAAAAGCTCACATGAGAACTTAAAAATAAACCTGGCATGCAAGGCTATTTTTCACCAATGTGCCCAGGCGTCATAATCCGGTGTGAGCCTTGTGAAGACAAGCCCAGAAATAAAACCTAGTCACCTACCTGGTCTGATGCGGCCATCTTTATCCGCTGGTCCTCCCCGCACGATGGATGCTATGAAGACACCCAGGTCATACTTCCCCACCGTGTCTTCTCCAACTATCACAACACCTGAATAGATAAAAGTACTTTTCCATTTTAGTTCTATTCTAAAACATATCCTTTAATGGATATATGACTAAATGTTGTAAGCGATGAACTCACCGACGCCGAGCTTCGGGTCTTTCTTTAAGCACACACAAATGACTTCTCTCTCTGGTATGACTCTCTTCATTTGGGCAAAAACATCTGTTGACAGAAATACCGCAGCTACCTTTTAACGCATGACTGTACATTGACCGCAGCACCTCATAAGAAACCCGTATCTCTGTGGATGATACTGACAGGCTACTACAACGGTTACGAGGATGTCTTCCGCACGGTGCTCGGATTTGGAACGCTTCCAGAATGTGAACACTTGATCCTGTACCTGATTACCCAGTGTTAAGAGGTTAATTTTCTTAGGAGCTGATCATCTATCCATACCTCTGCCTGCTGAGGACATGGGGTTGACCTCTGACCCACACTTCCCAGACCCACGAGACAGGGCTGGAGACAGGTTCCCAGGCAATGGCCTCCTTCTGCTGAAAATGATACAGGGAGAAATGACTTACAACACGCAGGGAAATAGAAATACTTACAATGCAAAGGAATGTACAGTAGTGTATACGGACAGAGATAATACAGGGAAGGATACTTTACCCACTGGGCACAAACTGGTTGAATCAACGTTGTTTCCATGTCGTTTCAACAAAACAATTCAATGTGATGACGTTAAATCAAGTGAATTTGCATAAAGTCATCAACATAAGGGGATTTTGTCTTTTTTTTCTCCACCCAAATTTGAACCTAAATCCAGTGACATGGTGACATTTGTTGATTTCACGTTGAAGTCACGTTAGTTGACAAGTCAACCAAATGTAATTCAAAAATAGATGTTGAACTGGCGCCTGTGCCCAGCGGGTATGCTCTCCATCACTCCTACCCCTGCTCGTGGAGGACACGGTGCTGTTTGATCCGCGCCTCGATCTTGGCGGCGATGTCATCACACAGTTTGGTCATGGAGCCGTCCTGCGGTTTGGTCAGACCGCTGTCTGTCAGTACGGTCTCAGAGTTCCTGTTCATCCGGCTGTTCTGTGCCTGACACACTGCCGCATATTGCACTATGTTGTCCTCTGGAAAGAAAAAAGGGCTCTTTCGTTCAAATCAAGGTTGGTCAAAGGTGGCTATAATGAAATCAAGTTAGATGTAGATCCAATAACTGTGCTATAATCCAATGATCCAGAAGTTTCTGTTTGGCCTATCAATAAGCCCAGATGGTACATTAGCGAGATATATAGCTTATTAGCTATATACTGTATATGGCTGAAGGGTCTGGCAAAAAAAGATTCACCAAGAACAGGACACAAACTGTATAGAATCAGAACTAGCTGTCACTGGGACACTATTTACAGGAATGTAGAAGTGGTTATGGTTTGGGCCAGGAGTTTTTTCTTGACCATGTGACTTTACCAGTTATGATGTCATCATAAAATGTTCTGACCTGAGGCCAGACTGTGTCCGAGCTGGCGAGAGTTCATCTCATTGTGAAACTTGTGCTGGGCAGAGCAGAGGTTGCACAGGTACGTGGCCGTCTTGGATCTCTCGGTGACAAAGGTGTGCTTTCTCGCGCTCCCTCTGCTCTCGATGACAAATTTCCGGCACTGTGGCGGGACAGAGGGCGAGGTGGGGTTAAGGTATTTACAGACATAACAATCCAACAAAACAACAGCTACAAAATTCACTGACTAAACAAACACTTTACAGTCAACTATATTCACTTTCAATATTCCTCAGTTTTCTTTATTAAAATGAATCTCCGGGAATAAAAAAAGAAAATACTTTTACTGCTGAAAACTAATATCCCAAGTATAAATACAGTAAATACACACACTAAAATGGTCAAAAAAAATACATTGAGCATAATAGTGCATTTTAAACACAACTGCAAACTTCAAGGAGTTGGTCTGATGGAAATCCGTTATGTCATCGGCCTCCCTCCTTGCTTGAAGAACAATAGAGAAGCAATAGAGAACAAAAAGGGTAAAGGCCAGGGGGGTTCGATCCCGGGCTGTGTCGTAGCCGGCCACGACCGGGAGACCCATGAAGCGGCCCACAACTGGCCCAGCTTCGTCCGGGTTAGGGGAGGGGTTTCCTTGTTTCTTTGCCGGGATGTCCTTGTCCCATCGCGCTCTAGCGACTCCTGCGCATGCACACTGACACGGTCGCCAGTTGTACGGTGTTTCCTCCGACGCATTGGTGCGGCTGGCTTCCGGGTTAAGCGAGCAGTGTGTCAAGAACAAGTGTGGCTTGGCAGGGTCGTGTTTCGGAGGACGCATGGCTCTCGACCTTCGCTTCTCCCAAGTCCATACTGGAGTTGCAGCAACGGGACAAGACTGTAACTACCAATTGGATATCACGAAATTGGGGAGAAAAAGGGGGTAAAAGAATATATTTGAATAAAAGAGGGGGGGAAAAGAAAGGAAAGGATCCCCCACTTGTGCCATGTCATGAGGATACCTGGACCACCTATTGAGATGTGCCTTTTGTCAAGTAAATCAGGATTAACACCTGATTTTATTTTTTGAGATGAAAAGGAGATTGGAGTGCCACTTTAAAAAAACGGAGTTATGCATTATCTAAGGCATAATACTCACAGAGGAGGAGATACTGCTTGTTTCCCACCAGTGGAATGTCTGACTCGTGGAGCGAGAGCTATCTTTAACCTCATACACTATGACTCCTCTGGCACACACTCCGAGGATCAGCTCTCCGATGACTGGCTTCTTCTCGCGCCCCACGCGGTAGAACAGAACACCGTACTCAGGAAGCTGCTGGGTGGCCTGGGAAGGAAGTTAGATGTTAGAACTGGGTCGTCACTAGCTTCCACAGCCACAAAGTCATAAACCACGCCTATTTCTACAATTTCTCTTTATTACATTTTATTTTAACCCTAACTACACTCCTAACCTTATGCCCCACCCTAACCTTAAATTAAGACCAAGAAGCTAATTTTGTTTTCATGATTTTTTATGAAATTTGACTTTGTGGCTGTGGAATCTAGTGGAAACCGGGAACTGCCGATGTGCAAGTTTACCACACTGGCTAAGAATACAAGCCAAACATTTATGTAATATACTATATTACCATATGTTCACCAGTAATCCACTGTGCAGGTGCCACAGCCTTTTGGTGTAATGATTCAAATATCAGTCCACTGAGTATGAAACTAATAACATGAATATAACGATATAAAACGTAGAACTCTATGAAGTGTTTTCATTGGTTCATGTTACCTTGAGGAACTCAATCTCAGACTCGTCGGTACTCATCGTGGAGTTGTTGGCATGTAACCGTAGCAACTCCTCCTTTAGGTAAGGCAGGGCTCTTTTCTCCATGACGCTCTTGGCAATGTACTGGTCTGGTCGATAGTAGTTCCTCCCATAAACCTTTAGAAAAGATCAGACAAAGTTAGTCATCACTCAACTATAACATTTCCAGAGCTAATATTACAAAATGCTAACAAGGCAATTGATACTTAAGTATGCAGATCAATCCGCCTAGACCTTGACCAATCATGTGACAATTGTGCGATACAGCATATCAAAGATACTTCATGACCATATAACTAAAATAAAAAGTAGCAAACACCTCAGGCATGCAGTCTCCATACTCTGCTTGGAGAGCCAAGGCACCCAGATATAGGCCTGTCTCTTCATGGCAGGACAACCTGTCCTCCAGTATATCTTTCCTCAGCTGTAGGTAGTACTGGTGACGAGTCAGCTTGTGCCTGCCAAAAACCCCACAATATGCTTACATAGAGAAATCGGTGGACCATGTTGCCTGACCTCTATGGATTCTATAGGTCGTCCTTCAATACGACACAGTGTGAGCATAGGAGGATGTGTCGTACTGTACTTACAAAAGTAGAGCGATGTCGTGGACAAAGAATTTGACCCTGAAGAAAAGGACAAACGTGGACGTAGGCACTTTCTTCCAACTATGGGGGGCAACCTTGGATATCTTTGTGTCATTGTCCAGGAAGAAAAACTCATTATCTAAAAACCGAGACAAGATGAAAAAGAGTGACATGTTTAACACATCCACCATGTAAAGACTTTTTCAGAACTGTAGTTAAATAGCAACAAATCAGCAGGTAGCGGACAAGAGCCATTCAAAACAAAAACACTTAGTGAACCTGGTCAATTACCATCAATGTAAGCAAGGCCGAAGTAGAGGTGTTCAACCAGGTTGGAGTGGGCAACAATCATATCAAAGACATCCCCTCCTTCTGACTTGACGTCACACTTGACCAGGATGCTCTGTCCGTTTGGCATGACCACACTCAGCTCCCTCATAGTGGAGTGAGACTTCCCTTTCTTTGACTGGATTGGCAGACAGAAAGATAGTGATTAATAGATAGACCGGCTGGTGATAGTTGTGATGATGTAAAAAAAAAGCATTTGATAATGGAGTTCTTGATGATGAAAAGTCATAATTACAACAATGGATCCGGGCAGCTCCAAGACAACCAGTGGCTCATCTAACATTCGAAAAAACTCTGGACCCACATCCTGCACATAAAAAAAGAGGGAAAAGTTAAGAACTACACTATGTGACAAAAAGTATGTGGACACCTGCTCGTCGAACATCTCATTCTAAAATCATGGGCATTAATATGGAGTTGGTCCCCCCATTGCTGCTATAACAGCCTCCACTGGGAAGGCTTTCCACTAGATGTTGGAACATTGCTGTGGGGACTTGCTTCCATTCAGCCACAAATGCATTAGTGAGGTCGGGCACTGATGTTGGGCGATTAGGCCTGGCTCGCATACGGTGTGCGATGGGGTTGAGGCCAGGGCTCTGTACAGAACAGTCAAGTTCTTCCACACCAATCTCAACAAACCATTTCTGTATGGACCTTGCTTTGTGCACAGGGGCATTGTCATGCTGAAACAGGAAACGACTTTCCCCAAACTGTTGCCACAAGACGTTTCCCCAAACTGTTGCTCCTAGACGTTTCCACTTCACAATAATAGCACTTACAGATGACCGGGGCAGCTCTAGCAGTGCAGAAATTTGACAAACTGACTTGTTGGAAAGGTGGCATCCTATGATGGTGCCACGTTGAAAGTCACTGAGCTCTTCAGTAAGGCCATTCTACTGCCAATGTTTGTCTATGGAGATTGCATGGCGGTGTGCTCGATTTTATACACCTGTCAGCAACATGCTGTGGCTGAAATAGCCTAATCCACAAGTGTATGCATATAAATACATATACATATATATATACTATATCTTCTGGTATTTCAACCCAAAATGTCACATGACTCTCTATGATATCATACCTTGGCTTTCTTTTCATTAAGACTGACAGTGGACTCGTTCAGATACACATATGGTATAGGTCTGATGCTGCCACGGCGAAAACCATCCAGGTAGGGGCTACAGGGGTTACGGAATTGATAGCTGCAGTAACTCTCTCTGTGACGTAACCCCTGGGCAATTCTGTAAGAAAAAAAGAATACATGGATTCTTTAATTTATTGTCCACAGACTGTTGGGTGAACTATCCCTTAAAAAAAAACACATTTGTAAAGCTGATACTTTGTGTATTAGGGTCAAAATTAGCCTTTGTTGTTTGAAAGGCGCCGGCTAGGTTCTTACCCTCTGCTGAGCTCGACTTGGAATGTTGAGTTGCTTCTGTTTCTCAGCGCCCAGGTAGAGTTATGGTACGAGGCACTTCCTGAGAAACTGTGAATCCTCTCTCTGACCATCTGACTCCGGTCAGTAAGTTGAGGACCATTCTCAGCCATAGACACATGATTGACCTAGAAAACCAAATAAAATTGCAGCTACTGAATTAGAAAAGTTGCACTGACCAATCCTTAAAAATATGTCACAAACCCAGCTTCAGATCGCCGCCTAGATAGAGGTTTAGCCAGCCAAGAGTCCGTAGTGTCACAATATGGATGCCAACGTATTTCTAGGAACTTTGACCTTATAATGTCATCGTGCTGGATGTCACATGGAGTGTAGGGTAACCCCTGGCATGCTTTAGTGTACATCACTAAGAAATCAGCGGGGTGCTGTGGTATTACCCTAATCGAAAATGAAGACATACAGAGCTAAAAGCTCAAGTTAATGACTTCATGTCTCCCCCACCGCTGCTTCAACGGACGCTTTATTTAACTAGGCAAGTCAGTTAAGAACAAATGATTATTTACAATGACGGCCTACACCGCCAAACCCGGACGATGCTGGGCCAATTGTGCGCCGCCCTATACCAAACTGGGCAAGACCGATCTCAATTTCAGCGTATCGATAACAACGGGACAAAATGAAGAGATAATGACTCATGTATGACTGCCAAATGTATACCTGTAGACCAGGGTTTTGCATACACAACAGCCAGGTAGGTACAGTGATACCTATACTGACTAGAGGTGCATTTCATAAACAAAAGGGAATGTGGGTGAACTCACAGAGTCCCTAAACACATCTTCTACTAGCTGTTTGATGAGCTTCTCTGGTGGGGGCAGTTGAGCAGTCTTGATGTGCTGGTCACAGGTCTCCAGCACAGTCACGAGATCCGCTCGTCTCTGGACCGTGTCCTCACACATGCTCAGCAACAGATTGTTCAGTTTGCCACTCAGCTGAATGGGCTGGTTTTGAGGTAGTTGATAATCAACGGACCAGTAGAGGGTCATTCCTAGGGAATATACAACCATCTGGAGAAGAAAAAAAAACACACAAAAATGAGTAAAATCCTTCCAGAGGAATTCATGTAAAACCAAAAGTCAAGAACCAAAACAGTGGTGAGATGTCATGCCAATAACCATAGGTGTTTTCCAGACAGCACAGACAGATCTGGAACTACGCTAGTAGTGATATACAATTACGTCATTTTTTTACATTTGTAAATTCAATACATTCTACTTGTAATGAAAAGCGCTATATAAAATACATCTATTATTATTATTATGATTACTCTAAGAGCAGGATTTATTGATGACCTTTTCTGAGGCTGTCCTGTTGGAGGCAGCGTGTCCATCCTGTACCTCTGGAGCAGTGAAGGAGCCCAGGTCCCCAGACCGGGCACAGCTTTTAAAAGCAAGGTTCCCACTGGCTGACAGTAACATAGAGCCGGGGCTCAGTACACTGCACATGTTACCAGGACCTGACAACAAGACAAAAGACATACTATTAACTTGCATGTCTGCATGGTTATAGGAATAACTCACTCCAAAAAGGTACGTTTGTCAGAGCACGATATGATGGTGCCTATCTTTCCCATTCATTTCGGGTTTGAGGCCTATTTCTTCTAATGCATAAAGAGGCATGTAACAACAGAAGTCATGGGATATTAGACCACTTTGAGGTCTGCAAACATGGGACAAATGTTTAATGGGCCATGAGCAATCCCTTTAAGACCTAAAGACCCTTTTAGCAACTGCCAGTGGGTATTTTCATGGGTCAACAATTGGATATAAATGTGCCCAAGGTACCTTTGTGGGAGATGTCCGTTAAGGCCTCGGCGGTGCCCAAAAGCAGACGCCACACCTCATCCTCCTCCAGAGGTGACCCCCGGGCCTCCAGCACCTCTGCCAGGGTCACGAATGTGCCCATCCTGGGGGACACAGCCATGGGTAGATACAGTCATATATTATATAAGGGGGGGAATATTTGTTGTTATTTAAGTTCAAACGCTGTACTAGCGAACTTTATTCCTAGTTATATGTACAGTATCTACCTCAATTACCTCGTACCCCTTCACATTGACTAGGTACTGATACCCTGTGTATAGAACCAAGTGCTCGTTACTCATTGTGTATTTATTATTACGTGTTTTACTTCTCTATTATAGACTCGATTATATTTTTCTCTGCATCGTTGGGGAAAGGCCTGTAAGTAAACATTTCACTGTTAGTCCACACCTGCTGTTTACAAAGCATGTGACTAATTAAATCTGATGTTATTTGATGAGCAATATATGTTTCATCATAGTCTAAGTGAAAAATAAGTGAAGCTGATATTTGGATTACAATGAAACTGTTGAATGTAAGAAACTTAATCATTTCCAGAATAATTTCTGAGTTTTAAAAAAGGGTCCACACAACCGTACTGTCTTATCGCATAAATCTCAAACGGATCCTTTTCGCTGAGAATATAGAGATATTAGGATAAATATCTAGAGTACAATGAGTAAGGCCAATGCTTGGTCTAATGGAAGGCAATAGAGACACCCCCCCCCCCTGTTTCTTTCCCCCTCTTCCTCACACACGCACACCAGGCTTTCACACATTCAAACTGAGCTTTCAGTTGGCAAATACCGGTAATTGGCTTTCACAGAGCCTGAAGGATTTGCTCTAATGTCTCTGCTCTCTCTGTGCCTTTGATTTTTCCCCCCTCTCGTCACCAAGGTGACTGTGAAGCATTAAGATGAGAAGTGACAGTGCTGAGGTTCTCTGACATATTCAATTAGTTTACCTCGTGTACGATTTCACTAAACAGCGATGGCATTTTAGAATTAGGGTCGTTCCACAAGAAATTGGGAGAAAAATAATAATAACATTATTAAATGTAATACATGAAAAAGTATTTTGGAGCAAGGAGGTTGGAACAACCCATTAGGTATTATGTTTTTGTGTGCATATAAATTAAACCTCAAAGATGTGGAGTTATACACTGACTGAGTGATGAATGGAACAACAAGGTGGTATCCCATTTCACTCTAAAATCATACGTTGATTACTGAAAATATAAACTAAATCAAATGATAACACAGAACTATAATAAAATGAATGTCAGCGATGTAATTGATTGTGTAGCATCTCTGGTTCCTGCAGGTGGAAACGTCTCCAAAAAGATATACTCTAGGGAGTTAATTATGCTGGGTTCGTCATTACAGTTAAACAATATATTGTGTAGCCTTGATGGTGTTTTGAATCGTGGATAACTGTGGGTAGATGGGTATTCATACTGTAGCTAAACTCAAATTAAATAAGTCATCTTCGTACCAATACTCAGTTAGCTGAGATCTAAAACGCTCTGTACCAGCATTTGATCAATGATTGATCTGGGCCAACAAAGACTGTCCGGAGACACCAGGTTTAGTGGGAGATCTAATTGCTACCAAGCCATTGTATCTGCTCTACAGGAACACAGTAGTTCCTATTGTTTTTCAACCTGGGTGCAGTTGAACAGGACAGCATTTACAAACCGAGACTAAGCATTCGCCATCTTGTTTCATGACGACATTACTTTCAAAGTAGTCCTATAAAATAGCGTTTCTCATAAACAACGGCAAACTGAAGATTAATTTTATCCCAAAATAAGTAGGTAGGCAATCACTCAACTGTAACTCACAGAAGGATGTGTTTTCTGACAGAAGAGAGTAAGCACTACTGCTGCAATAGCAGGTATCAGTAAAATGGCAATACTGTATATAAAGGACATCAACAAAGTGAGATTTATTGATGGGTACGCCCACTACCTAAATACCACGTTCTCAATTGGTTTACTCTGAAAATAAACAAATATAGGTCTATCTTTGCAACAGGACAGTTTGTACAAAAATATATAAATAATTTAAATATAAAGGCATGATAACTGGATATATTAATGCTGTCGTTACATTTAAAACATATTTACTAACTCTTATCCTGGCAAAATATCAAAATCACTTGCCCAATAATTAAATTGATGTGCTAAAACTGTCGCTGACGATAAACTATTTAGGTTAAGATCATGCCTACCAGAGGCTATTGTCTAGAAACTGTCGATGGAATATGTTGTAATTAAACTGTAAATACCTAATGACAAGATCAGGCCACAATTACCTTCCGATGACATACCGGCATTCATTCACTTACTCATTGGTCGTGTTCCCGGAACTTTTAGACATTCATAGAATATCACATTTGTGTTGAATAGATGTAGGTCTATATTTTTGTGCAATTCTATCAAATTAAACCCATAACTTTACCTAATTTCATTCAATATATGAAGAAGTCCCTCTTCAGAAAACCTCCAGCTCGAATGTAATCTTCTCAAGCATCACACGGCATTCCACCTGTGGCTGTACTCTTCAATCGCTACTTTTTCTAGCCTATCAGGCGACTTTTCATCTATCCATAATTCCATCACAAAATAGCGTGGAAATAAGTAATTTTCTCCATTGAATATAATGTTCTGTACACAAACGTAGCGATGTATCGATACTGGGTTTTCAGTCAATTTTGACTATTTTTAGACTCCAGGTATAAGAACTCAATTGGATTACGCAGGAGCTGTTTGACAAGCAGCAAGGTAGTGGTCAACCAATCGGTGTGGGCAAGAACATTTAGCTAATCTTTCAATAGTAAAGTGATAAACGTATTGTTCTGCTCAATTCTACTAATCCAACCCGTGTTAATAATATATATATATATTTTAAAAATCGACTATAAAGTGTGATTGTTGTTTGGCTAAAGTCACCAACACTCTCTCTTGCCATCTGTTTTACTTTCTTAGATTCTCTCACACACACACACCACTTCCATTCAAAATCCTAACGCTAAACCAACACCTGACTCCTGATCCTAGTTATAAGCCTAACCCTAATTGTAACCCTAAAAGAATGGCGCTGAAGGGAATAGTACTGCCATTAGTTGGGGCGAAGGGCACACTACTCATCCCAGGAGGCGTTATAGAGGCCAGTGTGTGGGATACCAGATGAGACTAGGTTGGCAAGTGGATAAACCGCATTTCCCTTCTGTTCAATTGGCGACCATTTGTTTACCAATTTTTCTTACTTTTAAGAGCAGTCTACAGCTCTTGTGTCGGCGCATGTGAAAAATAAATTGTATTTCATTTGATTTGAACCCTGAACCTAACCCCTAAACCTAAAATAGCTTAGGCCCACGAGAACAAATGCACAGTTAATGTAACGGTTCTCTTGTGGTGAAGGAGAGTCGGACCAAAATGCGGCGTGTAGATTGCGATCCATGTTTAATAAACAAACGTAAAGCCACGAATCAATACAAACACTACAAACCAAAGAACGTAACGAAAACCGAAACAGTCCTATCTGGTGCAAACACACAGTGAAACCCAGGCTACCTAAATATGGTTCCCAATCAGAGACAATGACTAACACCAGCCTCTGATTGAAAACCATATCAGGCCAGACATAGAAATAGACAAACTAGACATGAAACATAGAATGCCCACTCAGCTCACACCCTGACCAACCAAAACATAGAAATATACAAAGTAAACTATGGTCAGGGTGTGACAGTTAAAAAGTGAGAATAATTAGCTGGGAGAATTTTCCTTGTTTTGCCATCCTTGTGGGGACTTTTGGGGATTTCTGGTACCCAATCTCAATTCAATTCCTGGGGCTCTGTTTGTATTTGTGAACATAGCCCCAAGACCAGGTTGCTTAGGGGACTTCCTTTTAGGTGGTTGTAGAATTTAACGTCTCTTTTCTGGTAATTAGTGGGTATCAGCCTTATGTTTTACAATGTACACAGAGGACATTTTTGCAGAATTCTGCATGCAGAGTCTCAATTTGGTGTTTGTCCCATTTTGAGAATTCTTGGTTGGTGAGCGGATCCCAGACTTCACAACCAAAAAGGGCAATGGGTTCTATTATTGATTCAAGTACTTTTAGTTACAAAGATGACTTTTGAGTAGTAAGACATGTACAGTTGAAGTCAGAAGTTTACATACACTTAGGTTGGAGTCATTAGAACTTGTTTTTCAACCATTCCACAAATGTCTTGCTAACAAACTATAGTTTTGGCAAGTCGGTTAGGACATCTACTTTGTGCATGACACAAGTAATTTTTCCAAACAATTGTTTACAGACAGATTATTTCACTTATAATTCACTGTATCACAATTCCAATGGGTCAGAAGTTTACATACACTAAGTTGACTGTGCCTTTAAACAGCTTGGAAAAATCCAGAAAATGATGTCATGGCTTTAGAAGCTTCTGATAGGCTAATTGACATCATTTGAGTCAATTGGAGGTGTACCTGTGGATGTATTTCAAGGCCTACCTTCAAACTCAGTGCCTCTTTGCTTGACATAATGGGAAAATGTAAAGAAATCAGCCAAGACCTCAGAAAAAAAATGTGGACCTCCACAAGTCTGGTTCATCCTTGGGAGCATTTTCCAAACGTGTGTTCTGTCTCCTAGAGATGAACGTACTTTGATGCGAAAAGTGCAAATCAATCCCAGAACAACAGCAATGGACCTTGTGAAGATGCTGGAGGAAACAGGTACAAAAGTATCTATATCCACAGTAAAACGAGTCCTATATCGACATAACCTGAAAGGCCGCTCTGCAAGGAAGAAGCCCCTGCTCCAAAACTGCCATAAAAAAACAGACTACGGTTTGCAACTGCACATGGGGACAAAGATCATAATTTTTGGAGAAATGTCCTCTGGACTAATGAAACAAAATAGAACTGTTTAGCCATAATAACCATCGTTATAGAGGAAAAAGGGGGAGGCTTGCAAGCCGAAGAACACCATCCCAATCGTGAAGCACGGAGGTGGCAGAATCATGTTGTTTGGGGTGCTTTGCTGCAGGAGGGACTGGTGCACTTCACAAAATAGATGGCATCATGAGGAGGGGAAATCATTTGGATATATTGAAGCAACATCTCAAGACATCAGTAAGGAAGTTGAAGCTTGGTCACAAATGGGTCTTCCAAATGGACAATGACCCCAAGCATACTTACAAAGTTGTAGCAAAATGGCTTAGGGACAACAAAGTCAAGGTACTGGAGTGGCCATCACAAAGCCCTGACCTCATCCTATAGAAAATGTGTGGGCAGAACAGAAAAAGCGTGCACGAGCAAGGAGACCTACAAACCTGACTCAGTTACAGCAGCTCTGTCAGGAGGAATGGGCCAAAATTCACCCAACTTATTGTGGGAAGCTTGTGGAAGGCTACCTGAAACGTTTGACCCAAGTTAAACAATTTAAAGGCAATGCCAACTAAATACTAATTTAGTGTTGGTAAACTTCTGACCTACTGGGAATGTGATGAATTCTCTCTACTATTATTCTGCCATTTCACATTCTTAAAATAAAATGGTGATCCTAACTGACCTAAGACAGGGAATTTTTACTAGGATTAAATGTCAGGAATTGTGAAAAACAGAGTTTAAATGTATTTGGCTAAGGTGTATGCAAACTTCTGACTGCAACTTTATAAAAGCAACTGATATTATTAATAAGAAAGGGCTAGAAGCATCTTATATGGTGAGCTACCAAGTGACTAGAACAGGCAAGCCACATACTATTGTGGAGGACTTGATTCTTCCGGCTAACGCGGATATATGGCTGGGACAATGCTGGGGGAAAAGGCCAACAAAAACTATACAGACAATGCCTTCAAACAACTGTTTTACGACTCATCAGTGAAATGGCAGGAGATGTTTTGAAACAATTACTGTTTCGCATACAAGCCAGTGAATTCTATGCGTTACAGCTGGATGAGTCAACAGACTTGGCGGGCCTGGCACAGCTCCTGATATATGTCCATTATATTTATGGGGGGTCAATTCAGGAAGACAAATGAACTCAAGCTTACGGACAATGTCAAATGTGATTATAGGGAAGCACTTGAGTGAGCTGGGTGCACAATTACGCCAGTACTTTCCTGAAATGGACGACACAAACGACTGGATTCGTTATCCCTTTCATGCCCTGCTTCCAGTCCACTTACCGATATCTGAACAAGAGAGCCTCATCGAAATTGCAACAAGTGGTTCTGTGAAAATTGAATTTAATCAGAAGCCACTGCCAGATTTCTGGGTAGGGCTGCGCTCAGAATATCTTGCCAGCTGTGTCACTAGAGATTCTGGGTTTGAGTCCAGGCTCTGTCGCAGCCGGCTCCCCACGAGCTGGGTTGGGACAAAAACTCTCACTCATTCTTATGTTTAATAAATGTATAATATAGTGTGTGTGTGGCAGGCTTACAATGATGGCAAAAAAACAACATTTGAGAGTGCACTGACCCTGGTGCTAGAGGGGGTACGCAGCTGGAGGTTGAATGTTTGAAGGGGTACTGGACTATAAAAAGTTTGGGAACCACTGCTCTACTGAGATTTACTGTCAGGGCCCAGGTCTGGCAGAATCTGAGCAGAAGATCTAGGTGCTGCTGTAGGTTCTCTCTCGCGTAAGTGCTTATTATGGCGAGATCACAGAGGTGAAATGCCTATAATTTGTCCTGCATAGTCTACATAACCTAATACCGTGAGAGGTAGGCTACCGCAGGCTATACAACATCGCAGGACGATTTGCTCTTGAATGTCACCTAGTTCTCATCGGCAACTTCCGGCAGACATCGCAAGGTTTCGATGACATCGGTATGAAATGGCAGAAACTGACTCTGTGTCACAGACTCAAAGATTAGGCTACGTAGTACACATGTATTTTGCAGACCCAGGCCTGCCAGTGGAAGGAAACGCAGTGGATTCAGAGGTTGTCCTACTAAGCAAAAAATAATATAATATCTTCAAACATTCTGCTGTATATTTCAACGGAAGACCAGAAACCGTGGTTTGACAGTTTTGGAATTTCTAACGCGTTCTTTTGGAGTAGGGTGAGTTCGATATTAAACCATTATAATACATGTTATTGTTAGCAGTGGGGGGAGGGTATTAGCACTGATGGGTTGCAAAGAACACAGAAAATACATTAAATAACTGCAATTAGCTAGTTGGACCATATTGTCAAGTTTAGCCTTTTAAAGACATGCACGGCATAAAAAAAAAGATGGCTATTGGGATATTCTCAAACGCGCACGACAGGCTACAAAATGCGCTAACGTTACATTTGAAGACTAACTACCTGCTAACAGCTAGTGCTACATTGTAACAACGACCTAACGTTAAGTATCTTCGCGGCATATAGTCTACTGACAACATCAACGGCGTGGTTACATTTGCCATGCTATATTTTGATTTGTAACATCACCATAATTTCTAAAATGAATAAGAAACACAAGCCCACCATTCGGTCATAAATGGGCTTTTGACAATTAGCCTACCACCAATGGACTAGTATAAACTTGTGAGTGCAAGTTAACTTATTGCATGCTGCTAGTGCGTCAAGTCGATTTCTATTAAACAAGTGAGAGGTGTATAACTGGAATTTGTCTATATTTCATCCTATATATCTAAGAATAGCAGAATAATGAATCGACGATATTATGGTCACATCGACAACCATCTATTATAATAAGAACGCTATTTATCATGTAAATATGGTTAAATCATATCTTAATTTGACTATCTATTCAAGTAAAGATTAATACAATTTCGGTGATGTTTAGTGTCGCATGTTGTTTTTAAATGGTTTTGGACACCTTCATTAACCATTCCAGGTGTGTCATGTAGAAGAATGACCTCCATAACAGATGAAGCCAGAGGCTTTTGGCACATTGCTTCTAATGCTGATGTCTGCTCTCAGTGGTGATAGGCTTCAGTGTCTTCATTAGCTGGAAAAGTAGGCTGGTGAATCACAGAAAAACACATAGATAATGTGAGAAGTCATATTAATTTAGGTTAGATGTAGACCCCAGCTGGGCATTGCTCTATGAAAGAGGGTCATGGATTGCCCTGAATAGTTTGACAGCGGGTTTGAAAGCTGAACAACCCATTTTCATGTTCAGCTTTCTTCCAGTTATGCATTTAGTTTATTCCTTGAAATGAAATGGCCCCCATTTTACTGAAATGCCCCACACCGCGAACGTGTGATTAGTGAGAGACCTTGAAACAGCATCAGATGATGTAGCGTGACGACATGCTTCATCGCTATGGTTCTCTGCCTCCCTCTGATTGCATATTCTCTCAGATTCTCTGTGATTTGAAGCAGCACTCATCTAAGTTTCACATCTAAAGACCAACTGACATGTCATAAAAATGCTCACATTCCAGTGATAATGTGGCGGGAAAAAAATAGTGTCATTCATGTTGTTTTAATAAAATTACACGCATATCATTCAATTTAATCCGACTGTATTGCTATGGTCATCCTGTTGTTCACACCGCCATTCATGCTGCTCCAGAGCACACAATTGGATGGAGCGACTGCATGGAAACGATTTCATTTTGAATTTGGCAAAGCATTCTGTTCAGACTTCTCCAAACCCTGTTTTAGTCCCTCCATCTCATAGCAGGGCTTCAGGCCGTTGACATGCCTTTCAACCGGGATGAAAAAACCCTGCTGAACGCCCCTTCATGTGGAAAAGGGGAAGGGGGTGGCTGTATAGGAGTATGGAGGTCAAGTCATGGTCTGTTGACCGTGCAGCCATCAGCCAGTGAAAATGTCCTCAGCACAAATGTTCTAGATTTGACTAATGATTTCTTCTTCTAGCTCCTTATCAAATCCAGCACTCCCTCCCGCTCTCCTTTTCTCTCTCTGCCTCAATACTTCCTTCCATTTGCCTGAACAATGAGTCTTAAATATACATTTCTGCATGCTCAAATGGGCTTCGGACAGTGGTACTAGTCCCTCTTGTTGTGCTAGCTGTGGGATTTCTCTATCAGCTAGTGATGAACTTTTCTAGCGCTGGCCAATATCTCTCCCGAACAATCATCTAAAGACATTGTTTCTATGTTAAAATCAAGCCCGGACGACTCGTTACTATTGTGGCAAGGAAACAAAACACCAAGTGGATTTAACTTCTTTAGCAAAACAGCCCTAATGTTTGAAATTAACATACTTTTAGTGTCATCCAGAGTCACATTTATTTATTTTCCCTGCCTTTCCACACAGTATTTTACATACAGCAGGTTTTTAAAGGACCAGAGTGTGGTCTGCTTTGTTTTAATTTTTGCCATGGAAACGTATTGCGACACTGGTATCTACACGGGCCTATTTCAAATGCTAGCAAAGCACTGCCACAAACCCCAGGAAATGCCTCTCTGTTTTCTGATATTGGAGATGTTTTTAAAGCTATAGAAGCAGGATGTATGCAATGGATTTTTTTGAGTTGAAGGTTTAGCCAGCTTAGGCTAACACAATTGTGGCTGAAACATTGGTCCCTGTTTAGACCACAATTGATTGGTGGTACCAGACAGTTTGCTGGGCTGATGTTTTGCTCTGCAGTGCTCTGGTTTTACATTTTTGAAAGCTGTGATCCAAATCCTGGAATGAATTTGTACAGTATATTGATTTATGATGGGATATAAAATACCAGCTAATCCTATAAACCCAGAACTATAATGTGTGGTAATGCATTTAAACCTTTTATATTAACTGCATGTGTAACGCAGTATACCCTCGCTAGCCTAGATGACCCAAATGTCATCGCTATTCAGGGAGGACTTGATTTCTCTCATATACTGAATAATTTCCCCTCATGAATTTTGACACACAATGCAGCCTCTGTCAATTGTACTCCCATAGATTGACAGCTATGGCTTGGAAGGTCCAGGTAATAAGCTGATAATATGCTAATTGCTTTTTTATCTTTCTGTTTCTTCTCCCTCTGTCTTAGGTCTTGAGACAGAAGTCCCACTTGGATGCCCAAAACACACACTTTGTCCAGATTTCATCATGAATCGGAATAAGCGTGAAAAGGAGTATTACAGTTTAGATGTCGGGGATTCCACTTTTACGGTTTTGAAGCGCTACCAGAATTTAAGACCCATAGGCTCCGGAGCACAAGGGATTGTCTGGTGAGTAGATGGAGCTGTGAATTGGAAAGGAAAAGAGATGCCCTGTAGCGCAATGCTCATTTTCCAGTGGCTATGTTAAAACTGTGTGTGTTACTTTGGGAAAGAACATCTCGTCTGAATCATACTATAAAATATAACAATTTGCCAGCTATTTGAAATGGTATTGGAAGTCAATGTGATTCATACGTTATTAGCTGCTGTAGGTTGAAATGGTATTGGAAGTCAATGTGATTCATACGTTATTAGCTGCTGTAGGTTGAAATGGCATTGGAAGTCAATATGATACGTTATTAGCTGCTGTAGGTTGAAATGGCATTGGAAGTCAATGTGATTCATACGTTATTAGCTGCTGTAGGTTGAAATGGTATTGGAAGTCAATGTGATTCATACGTTATTAGCTGCTGTAGGTTGAAATGGCATTGGAAGTCAATATGATACGTTATTAGCTGCTGTAGGTTGAAATGGCATTGGAAGTCAATATGATACGTTATTAGCTGCTGTAGGTTGAAATGGCATTGGAAGTCAATGTGATTCATACGTTATTAGCTGCTGTAGGTTGAAATGGTATTGGAAGTCAATGTGATTCATACGTTATTAGCTGCTGTAGGTTGAAATGGTATTGGAAGTCAATGTGATTCATACGTTATTAGCTGCTGTAGGTTGAAATGGCATTGGAAGTCAATATGATACGTTATTAGCTGCTGTAGGTTGAAATGGCATTGGAAGTCAATATGATACGTTATTAGCTGCTGTAGGTTGAAATGGTATTGGAAGTCAATATGATACGTTATTAGCTGCTGTAGGTTGAAATGGTATTGGAAGTCAATATGATACGTTATTAGCTGCTGTAGGTTGAAATGGCATTGGAAGTCAATATGATACGTTATTAGCTGCTGTAGGTTGAAATGGCATTGGAAGTCAATGTGATTCATACGTTATTAGCTGCTGTAGGTTGAAATGGCATTGGAAGTCATTATGATACGTTATTAGCTGCTGTAGGTTGAAATGGCATTGGAAGTCAATATGATACGTTATTAGCTGCTGTAGGTTGAAATGGCATTGGAAGTCAATATGATACGTTATTAGCTGCTGTAGGTTGAAATGGTATTGGAAGTCAATGTGATACGTTATTAGCTGCTGTAGGTTGAAATGGCTTTGGAAGTCAATATGATACGTTATTAGCTGCTGTAGGTTGAAATGGCATTGGAAGTCAATATGATACGTTATTAGCTGCTGTAGGTTGAAATGGCATTGGAAGTCAATATGATACGTTATTAGCTGCTGTAGGTTGAAATGGTATTGGAAGTCAATATGATACGTTATTAGCTGCTGTAGGTTGAAATGGTATTGGAAGTCAATATGATACGTTATTAGCTGCTGTAGGTTGAAATGGCATTGGAAGTCAATATGATATGTTATTAGCTGCTTTAAGTTTGTTTATATGCTATATGTTTGCCATTGGTCCAGTATTACACTTCAATCATTTGGACTCTGATATTGATCTAGGATGTGGGAAATAAGGAGCAAAACTCATCTTTCATTAAAAAATATATATATTTAATGCTAGCCTTCTTCAGATGCATCATAAAGTATGGACGTACATTTGTATTCTTGTGTTTCCAGCTCAGCGTATGACCACAACCTTGAACGAAATGTGGCAATTAAAAAACTCAGCCGGCCTTTCCAGAACCAGACCCATGCCAAAAGAGCTTGCAGAGAACTGGTGCTCATGAAATGTGTCAACCATAAGAACGTAAGCTATTTACCTCTCTGAATCTGTGTGTCTGATAGAAAAAGGGGAACAGCAAGTAGAAAAGGGAGTTGTCCCAAATTATAGAATAGAAAGTTGTGAAAGCATTTTCTCTTGTACAATTGAACCAAAATGTAAGATCATCACAGATCATTCTAGAATGTTGATCCTCTTGTAGCTCTTATATGAATTCTTGATGTTTCCATTTTTCTAAAATGTCATTGTCTATTTGATGTGGTGTTATTCATATTCGGAAGAACCCTTCTGTAGTTTTAGCGCGCCCTTAGGCAGCATATTGTCAGCATGAAATGCAATGTTCCTACATACGCTGCTCACAGAACTATGATGAACTGATGCATCTTATATCTCCACAGATCATTGGCCTATTAAATGTATTCACGCCACAGAAGACGCTGGAAGAATTTCAAGATGTGTAAGTAACGTCATCGTCGCCTTTGCTTATAAAATCAATACGGATAAATTGCAATACTGTATAATCTCTGTTCCCTGGTAGACTGTAGTGCTGAAATGGCCAAAAATATATTTTGGATGTTGGTTTTTTGTTGTACAGTGTAGTGGGGACCAGGGTCTATTGTGGGATAACTGAAGGGTTAGTACATTGTAGTGCATGGGAGGAAATGTGATTCATTCTCAGAGCGGAGGGAGGTACTTTGAGAATCTCTGTCTTTCTGATTTGGATCTAAAAAGAAAAATGAACATCATGGCTGGGGGGTAAACAGCCTTTTTCACTATGACGGAGTATGACGGAGGAGCAGCCCACTCCTGTGTGTGTGTGTATGTATCCTGCAGCATCACACAATAGAATACATTTGAGTCATTTATGAAGTCATTTACGATGCTTTATTAAGAAGTGTAATAGACCAGGGTTTTTCAAACTATTCTTGCCCAGGCAAACCAGTGACCGAGGGACCACCATCATATCTTAGCAAAACGAAAAGGAATCACATCTTGTCTTATCATTGGGTGAATGATAATGGCAAGTACAAGTAATCAACATTTTAAAATGAATAGATTTGGTCGACAGTTATTATTTTGACCTCCCCACAGTTTATTGGAAGAGGAAGTGTAACTTGCAACTTGAAAGGTAACTTGCACTTTTTAATCTACACAGTTTGGCATCAAGCTGAGAAACACTTTAGCAGTTTTAAGATAATTTCCTGCAATTCTATGTATTTTGCCATGGCTAATGCTGTGTTCCTCTGCTCTAACATTATAACAAAATCAATGGACATGTGGCCTGAATGACCGTGAACATTTTTTTATTTTAGATTCTCCCTGACTGTGTAGCTGTTATTTGATTGTTAGTTCTCAAAGAGCGCATTATTTATATATACGCACTACCGTTTAGAAGTTTGGGGTCAGAAATTAGACATTTCCTTGTTTTCCATGAAAACATACATGAAGTGGGTTGCAAAATTAATAGGAAATATAGTCAAGATGTTGACAAGGTTATAAATAATGATTTTTAATTTAAATAATAATTGTATCCTTCAAACATTGCTTTCGTCAAAGAATTCTCAGACAATTACAGCCTTGCAGACCTTTGGCAGTCTCGTTGTCAATTTGTTGTGGTAATCTGAAGAGATTTCACCCCGTGCTTCCTGAAGCACCTCCCACAAGTTGGATTGGCTTGATGGGCACTTCTTATGTACCCTACGGTCAGGCTGCTCCCACAACAGCTCAATAGGGTTGAGACCTGGTGACTGTGCTGGCCACTCCATTATAGACAGAATACCAGCTCACTGCTTCTTCCCTAAATAGTTATTGCATAGTTTGGAGCTGTACTTTGGGGCGGCAGGGTAGCCTAGTGGTTAGAGCGTTGGACTAGTAACCAAAAGGTTTCATGTTCAAATCCCTGAGCTGACAAGGTACAAATCTGTCGTTCTGCCCCTGAACAGGCAGTTAACCCACTGTTCCTAGGCCGTCATTGAAAATAAGAATTTGTTCTTAACTGACTTGCCTAGTTAAATAAAGGTCAAATTTAAATTTAAAAATTGTCCTGTTGTTGGAGGAAATTGGCTCCAATTAAGCGCCGTCCACAGGGTATGGCGTTGCAAAATGGAGTGAAATCTTCAAGATCCCTTTTACCCTGTACAAATCTCCCACTTTACCACAACCAAAGCACCCCCAGACCATCACATTGCCTCCACCATGCTTGACAGATGGCATCTCTTCCAGCATCTTTTCATTTTTTTATGCAATTCACAAATGTTCTTCTTTGAGATCCGAACACCTCAAACTTAGATTTGTCTGTCCAGTGTCTGTGTTCTTTTGCCCATCTTAATCTTAAATTTTATTGGCCAGTCTGAGATATGGCTTTTTCTTTGCAACCATGCAAAGAAAAAGGCCAGCATCCCGAGTCACCTCTTCACTTTTGAGGTTGAGACCAGTGTTTTGCGGGTACTATTTAATGAAGCTGCCAGTTGAGGACTTGTGAGGCGTCTGTTTTGTCTGTACTTGTCCTCTTGCTCAGTTATGCACCGGGGCCTCCCACTCCTCTTTCTATTCTGGTTAGCTGTTCTGTGAAGGGAGTAGTACACAGCGTTGTATGAGATCTACAGTTTCTTAGAAATTTCTCGCATGGAATAGCTTTCATTTCTCAGAACAAGACTAGACTGACGAGTTTCAGAATAAAGGTGATTGTTTCTGGCCATTTTGAGCCTGTAATCAAACCCACAAATGCTGATGCTCCAGATACTCAACTAATCTAATGGTCAGTCTGAAGCCCTGGTGTGTGAGTGAGAGCGTGAGATGTGTGCACTCTGCTCATATTCTTTCATGTGTGTGGGTGTATCTGTGTGCGTCTGCCTGTGTATGCATACGTTTGTGAGTGTATACGTGTGCACTGCACACCTTTCTGTGTAATGTCATCCACCCTCCCTTCCCTCTCCTCTGTATCCGTCCCCAGGTATATTGTGATGGAGCTGATGGATGCCAACCTGTGCCAGGTGATTCAGATGGAGCTGGACCACGAGCGGCTGTCCTATCTGCTCTACCAGATGCTGTGTGGCATCAAGCACCTTCACGCTGCGGGCATCATACACAGGGTGGGCACACATCACCACACCTTGCCTGGCCAAGCAACCTTAATATGACCCAGTCCTCCTGTGTATTCCTAAAGTTGTCCCTTCTCTTACAATGTATTCAGCTTTGGAGAATAAAATAAAATAAATACAAATTAATTTCAGTGGTGTGAATGGAACTTAATCATCGGTAGAGAGTTATCCATCTCTAAAGCGTATCCCCCTCCTGTCCCCCAACCTCAGGATCTGAAACCCAGCAACATTGTGGTAAAGTCTGACTGCACGCTGAAGATCCTGGACTTTGGATTGGCCAGGACAGCGGCCACGGGACTCCTGATGACCCCGTACGTGGTGACCCGCTACTACCGTGCCCCTGAAGTCATATTGGGCATGGGTTACCAGGCCAATGGTGAGTGAGCGACCGAGGGATCGGCCAATTGGAGCTGTGTGTGCTGCAGAACGCTGTTTGTCGCATGCCCCGCCCACAAGGTCCTGAGACACACCCACCTTCACAGCCACACCCCCCCTCCCGTGTCAGTGTCGCAGTCAGAGGGGTAGGTGGCACGCCTGGCTATGCGTTGTGGGTTCCTTTCCTGCTGCATAGAGAGCCAGTGCAGAGCAGGTGTAGTTCTTGTGTTTTCTAAGAGGCTGTCCAGAGAGGGCGCAGCTAGACTAGATGTCAGTGTGATCCAGTCCCTAGTTTGGCTTGCCTTTAGCAATTGACGTTTACTGCAAGAATGTGCAGATGTGATGGGGCTTGATATCTCCGAATCATTGGACTCGCTGCGATAAAATTCAAAGATTAAATACGAGGGAAAAATCTGCCTGAAAATATGAGCATCCCTGCAGTGTCTAAAAACGACCCAAACTTTCCTGCTGACTTGTTGCTTTGCCTTTCTTCTTCTCCTTCTTTCTATGCTACACATATTTAGTGGATATATGGGCTGTGGGCTGCATTATGGCAGAAATGGTTCGCCACAAAATCCTTTTTCCAGGAAGGGATTGTATCCTTGTGCTGCTTGAAGCAGTTCAGTCTGCATTTGAATTTTTTATTTATTTTTGAAGGCTTGTTTACAATGGAGATCATGTCAAAGAACAACTGTCAAAATTCTATTTCTCTTCTGAT
The DNA here is from genome assembly GCF_002021735.2 of Oncorhynchus kisutch. Classification (NCBI taxonomy): domain Eukaryota; kingdom Metazoa; phylum Chordata; class Actinopteri; order Salmoniformes; family Salmonidae; genus Oncorhynchus; species Oncorhynchus kisutch. The sequence goes on from NC_034193.2 coordinate 16,369,383, forward strand.
TTGCCTGACACCTCCACTCCCCCCCCATACCTTCCCTCTATCCCCCAAAGCACCCAGTGCTGTAGCTTGATGCACTTCCGACTTATGCAACAAGCTCCTGAAGTAGAATTCGACAGTGTTTTGCGCTTTCATTTTTTACCAACACAATTGCAAAACATTCCCTTTTAAATCATATTGTTTGATGTTCTTCTTCAAAGATAAGCAGCCATTTTGGCAGAGAATAAGAAATGGACCCTGTCCTAACAGAATATCTAATATCAATGATTGACTGGTCGATCTTTTATCAATGATCAAAAATTGGCCTTTGTCTATTAAACTGATAGTAAAAAATCTTGAGGGTTTTATGTATTTCTGCTGTCATAATACAGTTTCTGCAGGCCTCGAGTGTCAGTGTCTTGCTAGCCGAAAGCCAATGCTATGTGGCCAATGTAGAAAAAAAAAAGAAAGCCAATGTAGGCAGTTCTTTGGCCCACTTCCACTTTGTTTAATAGTATGCCAGATAGTGAAGCAAAAAACCCTCACCTTCTCATGATGCACTGCCTAGTCGGACACTGACAGCGGTTTGACATGAGAGTTGGCATGCCTTCATTTTCTTTGTTGGTATTCACACACATCACCTTGTCTGCATCGTAATTACTTCCTTGTTTTATGATTTTTCATATGATTTTTTTTGGATTGCTTTGAGTTCTGCATGCTAATTTGGTTGTCATTCCATTTTTCAGTTGATGTCTGGTCTATTGGCTGCATCATGGCAGAAATGGTCCGAGGTAGTGTGTTGTTCCCAGGCACAGATCGTATCCTTCCCTGGACCCTAGTCGTCCCTCCATTGTGTGTGTGAATATTTGTGTGTGTGTGAATATTTGTGTGTGTGTGTGTATACAAATGTGTTTGTTGTGTGTGTGTGTCTGGTGGTCAGCGTATCGTACTGCATTTACATGTTAGTCATTTAGCAGATGCTCTTAACCAGTGCGAGTTACAGGATCGATTAGGGTTAAGTCCCTTGCTCAAGGGCACATCGACAGATTTTTCACCTAGTCTCCTTAGGGATTTGAAACCAGCGACCTTTCACTCCATCCAAATTACTTTCCACTGGGTTGGGTATATGTGAAAGGGTTTGTACCTGTCGGCGGCCATTTCAACTCAAGGGAAAAGTGTTCTGATCACTTCACCTCCATTACACAGTCCCACGCCGAGACTGTTTTCAGTCTTCTTTGTGTCCGTCTCACTGGAGAAGAAGCGATCAAACAGCTTTCACTTGGTTCCTCAATCACAGTTGTTGTACAAAGTCAACAGTGAAAGAAATTTGCCTCGGTGTCCAGTGTCTGTCATCCTCCTCCTTTATCCCAACTACAAGCACAAAACATTGCCAATATTCCGCCTCTGAAAAGCCCTTTGCAGTGTTTTTCTTACATGTTGGAACGTCAGATATTGATCAGTGGAACAAGGTGATCGAGCAGCTGGGGACTCCAAGTCAGGAGTTCCTGATGAAGCTCAACCAGTCAGTGAGGACTTATGTGGAAAACAGACCCCGCTATGCCGGCTATACCTTCGAGAAGCTCTTCCCCGACGTCCTCTTCCCAGCTGACTCAGAGCACAACAAACTGAAAGGTAAGCGGGGAGAGCACACTCCCCTGGGGGACACCCCAAGCATGGAAACTGCAGTATGGTGTGTCATTGTGAGATGCAAAATGTCTCATACATGTCTGTATGACTAGAATATCCCATATATAGTAGTCAGTTATTTGCTGAATATAAGTATATTATGTGCCTAACACTGTCTCTGATATGCACTAACTAATCGAGTCCGACTTATGTGACCAATTGGAAATTCCACGGAAAGTAGTCTGATCATGAATAGTATTTTATGTAGTGGTTTGAAGCATTACTCTGCTTTGATTCGGATCATGTTTGACTAAGGGACTCTATTCTGGCCCACTACACTCATTTATAAGCACAGTGAATGTCAGCCGAGGGAATGAAAGGGGAATTTGCTCACGCCATTAATTTCTCTATTTGTCTCAATTGTCTTGCAGCAAGTCAAGCCAGAGACCTATTATCGAAGATGCTGGTAATAGATGCATCCAAACGGATCTCTGTGAGCGAGGCTCTCCAGCACCCCTACATCAATGTGTGGTATGATCCAACTGAAGTGGAGGCGGTAAGCACTTACTGGCCCATTATGTGGGTGTGGAGGGGTGGTTCTTGTGTTAATGACCTACTCTTACGTTAGATAATAACATGACTCTTCATTTACTGTGTGTGTGTTTTTATTTTTTATACGTGCATATGCCTCGAAATACACATTGAGTGGTGATTCACAATAAGAGGGAACGTCAAAACAGCCACACGCAAAATTATGAAAGCCCTGTGAGTTTGCCTGCCTGGAAAAAGCTTAGCCCGGATCAGATCATAAAACTCCCTGACTATTTAAGCAGGGGCTCTGGATTTGACATCCATTGACAGCCAGGTCGTCATCACCGAGAGTGCACTTGCCGTTTTTCCTCTGTCAACCAATCAGACCCCGGCTACCATAAAGTGCGGGGGTGGAGAATGAGATGTTGCACTCAACTCAGTCACTCGCATGCAAGCATTCCTCACAACTGACAAAATCGGCCTTGAGACGTGTAGATTTGGCTGCAGTGCAGCGCCTTGCGCAAATGTATCAAATTTGATTGTGACTCAGCCAAGTGAAGAGAAGGCCAAAAGTCCCCATGTCACCCCACTTAAAGTACACTTTGCCCTGTCCTGTTCCTCTTGCAGCCCCCACCACTGATCACAGACAAGCAGCTGGATGAGAGGGAGCACACGGTGGAGGAGTGGAAAGGTACAGTAGAGAGCGAGAGAAGCCATTTTCCTTACCCAATCTTTGATTCATACACTTTGAGCATGTTTAAATTTTCCACTATGTTACATTACAATTGCACATTATTCTACTAAGAATCTACATCTCAAGATGTTCTTGTGGGACATTCAATCTTAATATTTGAGTTTTATGCAGGTTTTGCCCTTTGTCTGTCTGTCCTAAAAAAATGCCTGTCTAAAGTGAGATGTGTTTATGGTGCATCCTACCCCTCCCTATCTGTCTAATCTAAACCTGGTCTGGTGATCTAACCCTGCTTCCTCTGGGAGCGTGATAATGACGACAGGGCATTCACACCCGAGTCTAGCAGAGCCCTGTTTATTGGCTCTATTCTCAATTCTGGACTCCCGTGTCATATCATGCTAGCAATGTTCCGGTCTGTCATGTTCTTCTTAGGTTTATGTCTCATGTTTAAGGTTGCAAAATTCTTGAGATTCACAGGTTTTCCAGAGATTCCAGTTGGAAGATACCTAAATAGCCTGCATGTTCCCTCCTAATTCCAGGAATCTGTTTTGGTGTAGTTACCAGAAGTTCAACTGTAGTCACTCTTTACTAAATCTTGTGATTCATTGCAGATTTGATATACATGGAGGTTCAGGACTGGGAGGAGAGAACGAAGAATGGAGTGATCCGGGGACAGCCAGCGTCTTTAGGTTAGTTTAGAGTTTTCTCCAAGGGCAACCTAGCACTCAAACTCTGATAGTTATACTCTATAACTAGGGCCCAGAGTTGTTCCTGGTCAGGTCTTATGGTCAGAGAAATCTGCTGGTTCTACAGTACTATGTGTGGGAGCAACAAATTGAGACTGGCATGGTCTCTCTGCCCGTAGTTGGCTTCTGTTCCAGTTCTTAATGAAGAACCTTCCTCTTTCTGCCTAACCAGAAGTAGTTTAAGTCTGACTTGATACCCCCTATCTGTTTCTCCATACATGTAGCACAGGTGCAGCAGTGAGCAGCAGCTTCCAGCAGCACCCTTCTGCGTCGTCCTCGTCCGCCAACGATGTGTCCTCCATGTCCACCGACCCCACCCTGGCCTCGGACACAGACAGCAGCCTGGAGACAGCCTCTAACACGGACCCGCTGGGCTGCTGCAGATGACCATCACCCTGCCCTGGTCCCTGTCCCTCCAGTCCCTCCGCTTGTCTTCAATGGTGTAGAGTTTAGGCCAGTTTCGATGTTTGTTTGTTTGTTTGTAAAAAAAAAAAAAGTTTAAAAACAAAAACATTTTTTCCTTAAAGTACTACTACAGAGTCATTTTTATTACATTTTATTAATATTTTTTAGTCCAGGCTGTATTATCAATTTATTTTTAATCTAGGAACTTTATGATTTCACTACGCTGCAGTTTTGGCCAATGGTGATAGTTTGAGAACGTCTGTAAAAGAGTTTTACATGCTTTCATTTTGTATCTTTGTTTTTAGTTTCATCTACTTCTATTTAAGCTACTGCTGTTTCAACTGGCCATATAAATGTAGAATGAGTTTGTACAGATTTTATGGTGAATATATTTTTTTCAAATTTAGTTTGCAGTGAGTCATTCTAACCATCATTTAATTGATACATTTATGATTTTAGTACTCCCCTTCTGAATAGTACTATTTCTTTGTCTATTCTAATCTCTTTCATATAGAATATTGTTTCATGCATATCCATTGGGTTGGATTTTGTGATATACTTTAGATTTATTTGTAAAAAAACAAACAAAAAAAACAGTTTTCCTCGTGAGTCACTACCTCCTTGAAAAAACAAAACAGTTTATCAAACCGCTTTCTTTTTTTATTTTCTCATTAGTTTAGTCTTAAAATATCTCAAAATGCTGTTAGATTCCTGAACCATTTTCTCTTTTGGTAAGAGAAGACATTTAGTATCTCTTTTTTGTTGTTGAATTTTTGTCTGAATTTTCTTTTCCAGTGTTATGGGTGTTACAGTATATGACGGAAATGGCGCAGATAGGCCCAGAAAGGAAACTAAGGAGCTTTTGATCATTTTCTTTGTTTGTCAGTGCTGAAGGCACTGCTTCCTCTACACTGGTCAGTTATCCTCCAGTGATTCTTTTCTACAGCCCCACTGTCAAAGAAAGAGTAAACCTATGTTGAACGCTAGGACTGAGAAACGTGGCAGTATGCCGAAGAGCTTTGTGAGAAATAGGATGTTACTAGTTAGAATACATGACTTGGAGACGGTTGAAGGTATACGAAGAATGTGTTTCGATTGAGTCCAACACAGGGACGTAAAGAGAGGGCTTGTGCATGTGGTGATGTTGGTTGTCTTTGCAGGGATGGACATTCTGCCAGCTTAAAGCGCAGAAACAAACTATTTAATGAAACAAGGTTCCTAATCTGTGCTCATGTTATTCATGTAATATAAGTGTGCAGGCAGTTTGCAGACATTTCAAATTGGAAAATGAGTGCACAATACGTAAGTAATAAGCTGGATCTCAGAGAAGATAATTGGCTGAACCCTTTGCAGAACTTGTACGTGTGCATGCACTAAATAAATGTCACCCTATGCTTAGTACATCACACAATAGCTACAGAACCACCTCAAAACCCAAGTGAATCAGTGATTCTGAACTGTATGCAATAATGGTGTCCTTAGTGTTTAAAAAAAAAATGTTTTAATTTAGCTTTTAAAAGGAAAAAGTGCCTGTAGTTTGTCAAGCATTCATTCCTGAGTATCTCGGAAGAGGATGAGTAGTCCTGTTGTGTCGAGGTCAATAACGGTTCCTGATAATGACTACAGTAGTTTCCACAAATAAGTCAATCACATTTGAGGCGTTTTATCGTTAATGTATTGTACATTTTCTTGGAATTGGTAAGTCTCCAACTTTACCGTCAATGTTCTGTCAAGAGGATGATGTATGCTTCTGATTATTTTAGCTCATACATTTGAAATGTTTTCAAAAAGGGGGCAGTTTTATCAAAGTAGGTCTTTCATCAAAGTAAAATACGTTTAAAAAAATTACAATGACTGGTAGGTGCGTATGGTTTGCGGCTTTACTTTGCTTGATGATTTTAGGAGGGAAATTATCATTCTGTTTTGCCTCATTTCCTCTATTAAGCCAAATGTATTTGCGCTGAATGGTGGCTGTGGCAGTGTAGCTGTTATGCGGTGGCGTTGAAGAATGCCTGTGCTAAATTATGGAGTTTCAGAATGTAAAATACCATGTAGTGTGTTGTTGAATGGTCGAAGGGGAAGGTATGCAGAATAACAGCCAATCACATGTAACCATTATTATAGTAGCTGTGTTTATAATTCATAATTATGACTTTTTTTTGTTATTTTAAGTGCTCTTCTGTTTCTTAACCCAGCATTATTAGGGACACATTCAGAATTGTTTGACTTTTTCTGTGGCTTTTTGCTTTTCTATCACATCTCTGAAAATTGTAATTGTGATTTTTAAGTAGGCTTTGATGAACTACCTCACACTCAATTTCTACTAGTTCTTGGATACCTAGTTGCCCACATGATTAGCTATCGAAGACATGTGAATACAGAGTCCGTTATTTATTTATTTGAAAGTGTAATATTGTCAATGTTAGGAAACTTCTAGTTGTGTACGGTGTGTACTTCACCTAGATGTAAAGAGAATTGTTTATGTAAATGTCATACCCCCCCTCTTTTCCCCTCTTGTTTTTACAGTTCATGTGCAATACCTTCTGCAAATTATGCTAGTAGTAAACTAAGTGATGGATCTAGCCTGTTACTTTGTATTTTTCTGAAGGTAGAGAAATGTTTGGTACTGTCAATCCATGTTTTCCTTTTTTATGAATTAGGATGATTCCTTGTGACTTTTAATCTATGATGTTACGTAATCAGTCCTAAACCAGTCCTTAATCTATGGCCAGAGGCGGTTATATCATACATGGCCAATAGATTTGGATTGGGATAAGGCCAAACAATGATAAAGGAAAAAATGTTAAAGATAAGTAATGCCTAAAAACAAACTCATATATATATGGTGCTGGTTTGTTATGCAACTAGTTAAACATTTCTGGCTCTGCATCCTGATCACAGCCAATGAAAAGTACACTACTGGAATTAAAACACTGGGATCTGATGATGCCAACTTAAAAAACAAACATGTACTGCAAATAAAAGAAACCAAATTTGACTCATGCATTTGTAGGTCTTTCTTTTGAGCTTGATCTTAATATGTGGTATAATGTGTTGGAATTGTGAGTAAGACACTCTGAACTAAGTAGAAGATGCACTGAACACAAGCTTGCTGACCCATACATAAGGTATCAGTCACGAAATGACACCTGTCATCTTTATTTACTTAGATTGCCATAATGCCATTCATTACAAGTGTGTAGATTCATAATAAATAAGCAACTAAAATCTTAATCAATGACATAAGAAACATTCAGCCTAAGTTTGTTTTAAGAGAGACACATTTCAACTGCAATCATCGACAGGGCGAACACTAGACGCTTGTCTATAACGGTCGTCTTTCAAAACACAACCTTGTGAACAGCATATGAAAAGGGTCTGTATAAAATGTAAAAACAAAACAAAAAATAGTCACATTACCTTAATGAATGCACATTATTATACTGCTTATAGTGGTCTTCAAGAACCAAATCATGTTTCGTGTTCAAGCCTCAAGACATGTCTATGCAGTAGCAGTAATCATTTGCTGGGGGATTCTATCAACAGTTTCACCACATGCAACGCTCACATGAGAATGTTCTGGGAAATGTATATAATTGTTATCCATTCAAATCTATGTCAATGTTTTAAAAATTAGTTTAGGCTCAATTTACAGGGCTGGCTTGATCAACAACACAGTTACATTCACTAAAGTATACACCATTTTTCAAAATGGTAAATTAATGTCGGTGCATAAAGATGTCAGAATTCAGGTTTGACTTCATTGTTTTACCACTAAGTTATATATTGGATTTTTAAACTACAGCCTGCGACATGGTTCAACACGCCAATAAATCAGAACATTATACTTCTTTGTTTTTAAATCGCCGTCTTGGAGCTAGAATTGGGATCATGTATACTGTGCTAACGACAACACTGGAGAACAGGAGAGCAATACAGCGAACGTATCAAACGAGGTATTCGCGGCAAGTACATGGGGGCCGCCATCTTTATGCACCTCCGCGATTGTTATCTTACTGCAAGTGACTCTGAGGATGTCATGTGGCTCTTCAACACATTTGGAGTAGTGATTAAGTTAAGCAATACATGTGCCATGTGAGTATTGACAGTAATTGACTAACTACACCTCTGGACAAGCACGCAACATTTTCTTTTATCGAATTCAAAAAGTCTGCAAAGGCACAGCCAGCACACTTCTTCATTGTTCCTTTGAGGGCAGTAATCAGCTTCATGTGCCCCAAACCAACATGGTGGCTTCAACCCTGGTCCTTAGCAGAGTCCAGCTTTGGTAATGTTGTATTTGCATATTGTGTACTGTTGTAGGCAGCATATGATTAACACAGCAGGGATTATTGTATAGTCATAATGATAGCAGTCGAAACCCTTTGATTTACATTAAAAGTATACTGACAGAGTTGACCAGAGTAAACCAAGGACCGAGGCTTTGTCACCAAACGACACGGAATTCCATCCAGATAGATACTCGTGGTAGTCATAGGCACACTTTGAGGCCTGAGGAAACATTGAGAGACGCAGCTGCCTGCGTTGGACAACATGCAGTATTATTCACCGAGTCCATGTAGTTGTCAGTCTTGCTTGCCAGACTCATGGCACTCAGCTGTGGGAAGAGACTATAGAGGTCTATGACCAGGGCTATTAAATGTCACTAGTCCTTGCTCCCAGAGCCAGGTCCCCCAGAGTGGAGAAGAAGTCCTCCATTTCCTTCTCTAGGAGCCGGTTCCTGTTCTCTGCGTCGTGACGGGCTCGCTCTGAGTTGCGGAGCTTGATCTCCAGCATCCGCTGCTTTTTTCTCTCCTGCTCCATCTCCTGCTCCAGACGCTCCATCTGAGCACACAGCGCCGCACTGGACTCCTCCAGCCTGCAGGGGGCACACACACACATATGTTGTTTTCCACAAATGTAGAGCTGGTGCTCCTCAATACATGTAACCCGAGAAAGATTGTTGACAGATTTATAGCAATATTGAGTATTTTAGAGGGGAAAATACTTTAGTCCTTTGATTTTTTGGGACACTAGGAATCAATCTACTCAGACAGTGCATATTTTGATGTTATGTTCACATTAACTGTTTCTCAGAAGTTTCTTTCAAAATTCTGACTTATAAACCCCCATAGTACAATAAATAACCTTGCAGACTTACCTTTTGATCCTGGTCTCGTAGGCCACCTTCTGTTTCCTCAGCTCATCCTTCAGACCCTCCACCAGGCTGGTAAGTGCTTTGGAGCCTCCATCAAGGTCTTCTGGTGTCACAATGGACGGCACCACCATATTGGCTATGGTGTTCCCGTTGTCACTGCAGCCTGCACTGCTAACACACAGCTCCATGGCTTCACTACTGTCCTGCTCTTGCTCTGAGACCCTATCTCCAACTCTCTCCTCCACCCGGCCTCCCCTCTGACCCTGGCCCGGGCCCTGGGGTGAGGCTAGCTCCTGCCATTGGCACTCCTCTAGACCCTTCCCATTACCACAGTTAAGCCCTGAGGGCTCGCTGCCTGAGTCGGATGCAGAGATGTCACAGGAGGAGGTAGACCAAGGCGTGCTGGCTACACTAGGGCCACTGCCCATGCTGGAGGAAGACGTGACGTTGTCGTAGGTGGACAGTCTCTGGGAAAAGCCGGTGGAGTCCCTGACACGCTCCCCCGAGGAGGTGCGCCTGTGGCTCCTCAGAGAGGACAGCCCGTTCATCAGCCAGTTGCCACTGGGGGACACGGTGGTGACGTCGGCCTGAGGAGGGGGCCGTGCCGTTGAGGTGCCCTTGAAGGAGTACTTCCAGGAGGGAAGGTTCTTGGTCTGCTTGCTGGGGCTGACCACTGGCTCCCCCTTCCCTGAAGGAGCAAGTCTAGGTGGAGGGGTGGTGGCAGCACAGAGCTTTGCGTCCAAAGAAGAGGCGCTGCTGCAGGCGAGGTCCTCGTTGGGGTTGGTGGGGCAGTTCTGGAGGTCCTCCTCAGAGATCCAGCCACCGATGCTGTGCTGCTGGAGCCTTTGGCCCTGGAGGGTCACCTCTGGCTGGGGAACAGGGACCTCCAGCTCCCCCCTCCCCGAGTACAGACGGTTATGTTCACTGATCAGTACGGTCATGAGGCTTTGGACTAGGGAGGTCCCTTAACAGGAAATAAAAAACAATAAGGAACTATACTGTACAACGCTGCTCTACTTGAGATTTGACATGTTTTATGAACTAGAGATAGACAAGATGAGTCATGAATAGATAACATGCAATAGTGACGTTTCTCTGTACTCTGCTTTCCATAGGCTAATGTACTGTATGTACTACTCTGCCTCATACCTCCCAGACAGTTGTATAAAAAAATATTAGGAATGTCTCATATGATTAATACAGTGCCTATTAATATCAGTATAATATAAAATGAATGAGAGTTCACACCTTCCATAATAGCCACTGGGTCCTCCATTTTGGGTCGGAGGATATTTGGTCCAAATACCGTGGCCAGGTTCTGTACACTCATCTTGTTTTTGTTTGCGTGAGACTGGACCTCGTCAAGAAACCTACAAAGGAAGGCATGGCACGGTGGGATGGAATTAAAATGATATGAAAATGGCACCGTGATAAAATAAGATATTTGAGATCTTCAAAAGAAGGAGTTGTATGTTTGTGGACGTACATGCATATATACTTCAGGAGATTGTAGTTGGCGGGAGGAAGATTGCTCACTTGCTTGACCAGCTCCTGTACACCCTAAAAGATGAGATGAGAACATACAGTATCACCATCACTTGTTTCTTCACATAGACAACATGTACTTGAACACTGGCTTCTATCGAATGACAGAGCAGTTCTGTTCTTTGGCTTCGGTGTCATAGTGTGAATACTAACATGAACTGGAACTAGTGCAGAGAAGTGTCTCTTACCTCCTCCACGTCTTTGGCCAGCAGCTGAGCACAGGAGAGGAAGTCCTCATACTTGGAGAAAGGGACCACAGGCTCAGGCAGTTCACGGAGGTAGAGCTTCAGCAGGGATGCCACCGTGTGGACGTCAGTGTTACTGCAAGAGGGTACAAAATAGTTATCTAGAGTGGTCTACTAACTGCATGAATCAGTCCAATAGCAAGTGCTATAGCCTTAGTGGCCAACAGTAGAGGGATTTGTTGTGTGTTTCACAGGCGGCTGGGTGGCACCTTAATTGGGGAGGACGGGCTCATAGTAATGGCAGTAATGGAATGAAGTCAAAACATCGTACACATGGTTTACTTATGTTTGAGACCATTCCATTCACTTCATTCCAGTCGTTGTTATGAGCCGTTCACCCCTCACCAGCCTCGTGTGTATACACTATCACAGTACAGGATGCATACTCAGAGCAGGCACTGACCAGCTGTCTTCATTGACATTTCCAACTCTCCCTGACTCAGTCTGTAATGCCTACATGTTTCAAATAGACCACCATAGTCCTTGTGCCCTAGAACTCCAAGGTAACCTGCCTAAATGACTATTGCCCCGTAGCACTCACATCTGTAGCAATGAAATACTTTGAAAGGCTGGTCATGGCTCCCAAACGGATCCACAGATGATGCAATCTCTATTGCACTTCACACTGCCCTCTCCCAACTGGACAAAAGGAACACCTACATGAGAATGCTGTTCAGCGTTCTACACCATAGTGTCCTCCAAGCTCATCACTAAGCTAAAGACCCTGGGACTGAACACATCCCTTTGAACCTGGATCCTGGATTTTCTGATGGGCCGCCCCCAGGTGGTGAGGGTAGGCAGCAACACATCCGCCACACTGACCCCCAACACGGAGGCCCATCAAGGGTGTATGCTTAGTCCCCTCCTGTACTGCCTGTTCACCTATGACTGCGTGGCCACACACGACTCCAACACGACGGTAATATGCCTGATCACCCACGACGATGGGTCGACTGTTCTCTCTGCAACCGCATTACAAGCAGTAACGGAGCGCCAAGTCTGGGACCAAAAGACTCCTGAACATTTTCTACCCCAAGCCATAAGACGGCTGAACAGCCATTAATCAAATGGCTACCCTTATTTTTGCACTGACTCTCTTGCACAGGCTCGATATACACTCACTGGAATCTAACCACAAACTCGCAAATACTACACACACACACACAAATTGCTACTATCTGTTTATTATCTATGTATAGTCACTTTACCCCTACTTACATGCACATACCTCAATTACCTCGACCGACCCGTACCCCTGCACATTACCAGTACCCACTGTATGTAGCCTTGCTATTGTTATTTTATTGTGTTACTATTTTTCCTTTCATTTATTTACCAAATGTTGTAACTTTTTTTTAAGGGCCTTTAAGTAAGTATTTCACGCTAAGGTCCACCCACACCTGTTGTATTCAGCACATGTGACTAATAACATTTCATTTTATTTGACTGTCAATAATTGACCACTGCCACCATTACTGTGGCCACCACTTCTACATCCAGCTGAAAAAATAGCAAGTCAGCACTTTTTGCCATTCAATATCAGCGAATGCAGATCTACCTGTCAAACAGAGGCTTATCCCCACAGTCAAAGGCTTCCTGTAGATCCTTTACCAGGTTAGCCTGCCCTGGCATCCGAAAGAGGCCCTCCTCATCCAGACCTCGTTCCTTTATGAAGTCCACACACTGCTCCACCAGAAGAGGTGCCAGGCGGTGCCCAAATTTCTTCTCATACTGGACTGTGTCTTCTAAATGCTGGCCAAATATCCCTGCATGCAAAAAACATGGTTTACATACAGTATAGGGTTCTGTATTTCAGTATTTTATGATGGTTGTCATTCATTCAATTTAAAAAGTTTTAACATATTAAAATGACAAATCAATGGAAAGTTATCTTCAGGAATACCAATATGCAGTTGGTCAACATTCAGTAGTTGGATGAACAGTAAACACAAAATGCAAATGAAATAAAGGAGAAACGGAGAGGAAGGAAAAACAGTTCAGACAGTCTTCACATCTACATCGATCATTCGCGCACCGCATCTCACCTGATTGTGCGCAACGCCGCCTCTCAACACAGTCGCAACCACTAGACACTGACAGATCAGAGTAGTCGTAGTACGTCACCGAGCAAGTGCTACACAGAGTCAGGGCGTGCTTTTCATACATGCCAAAGCCACATTTACCAAGCAGCGACGGTCGAAGTAATTCAATCCAGTCTGGCTCGTGCACTCGAGATGACTGGTTTTCTAATAACACGTAATGACCGTAATGACACATCTATAGACGTTGGTAATAGCGCAGCGTCCGAGCAGAGGTGGGAAGAGGATGAGCAAGAGATAAAAGGTTTGGTGGCAGATAGTCAGCACAGAAACATTTAAATAACAGACATGGAAGCGCCACGGGTTCTGCCAGCAGTATTCCTGTTAACGACAGTTCTATAAATTGGCAACAATTCTATTCTTGATGGAGAGCGAGAACTTGGAAAGCATTCCTGCAGCCATGTAAATTTGAGACGATGGAAACGAAATACACTCCAGTGCAACAGGACATTCAGGGGCCAATACAAAACGTGTCAATAAGCCTCAAATACTGTACAGATGAAATCCTGCTGGTATCAGCAATCTCTTGTATATCCTCCTGATGTAAAATGGAAATGATAGCCAACCGTTTTCAGTTTAGGCCCTGTTTACATGAATTAGACATGTCAGGCTAAAGAAGAGTGATCTTCGGCATTGCATGCTCCTTTTAAAATGTAATGTATGAAGCCACAAGTACTGGCTGCAATACAGTGCCTCCCTTCCAGTTCCAGAGAGTTGGTTGGTTTAAAGTTACAGCAATGATCACAGACATACTGTGATCCTCCTATTTATATCCTCCTTTTCGTAACATAATATCTGTACATCCAGCTGCCTCCACACAACCTAGCCTAGTTATATTTCTGGACACATGTCAAGGATAGTAGCATACAGTAGACTAGCCTCCAGTGCAACGTTAGCAACTGTACAGGGTGTAAAGACAGACTAGTGAGGAAATGAAGCTCTGGTAGGACCTTTTATTCTGTTCTGAACATACAGTGCATTCGGAATGTATTCAGACCCCTTGTCTTTTTCCACATTTGGTTAATTACAGCATTATTCTAAAATATATTACATAATGACAAAAACATTTTAGACATTTTTGCAAATGTATTTAAAAAATATCACATTTAAATAAGTATCCAGACTCTTTACTCGGTACTTCGTTGTGGCTCCTTTGGCAGTGATTACAACCTCGAGTCTTCTTGGGTATGACATTCAAAGCTTGGCACACAGATCCTCTCAAGCTCTGTCAGGTTGGATGGGGAGCATCTTTGCACAGCTATTTCCAGGTCTCTCCAGAGATGTTTGATCGGGTTCAAGTTCCTGCTCTGGCTGGGCCACTCAAGGACATTCAGAGACTTGTCCAGAACCCACTCCTGCAATGTCTTGGCTGTTTGTTTAGGGTCGTTGTCCTGTTGGAAGGTGAACCATCGCCCCAGTCTCATGTCCTGAGAACTGGTACAAAGCAGGTTTTCATCAAGGAACTCTCTGTACTTTGCTCTGTTCATCTTTCCCTCGATCCTGACTAGTCTCCCAGTCCCTGCCGCTGAAAAATATCCCCACAGCATGATGCTGCCACCACCATGCTTCACTGTGATGCTTGGCATTCAGGACAAAGAGTTCAATCTTGGTTTCACCAGACCAGAGAATCTTGTTTCTCATGGTCTGACAGTCCTTTAGGTGCCTTTTGGCAATCTCCGAGTGGGCTGTCATGTGCCTTTTACTGAGGAGTGGCTTCCGTCTGACCACTCTACCATAAAAGCCTGATTGGTGAAGTGCTGCAGAGATGGTTGTCCTTCTGGAAGGTTCTCCCATCTCCACATAGGAACTCTGGAGCTCTGTCAGAGTGACCATCGGGTTCTTGGTCACCTCCCTGAACAAGGCCCTTCTCCCCATGATTGCTCAGTTTGGCCGGGAAGAGTCTTGGTGGTTCCAAACTTCTTCCATTTAAGAATGATGGAAGCCACTGTGTTCTTGGGGACCTTCAATGCTACATACATTTTGTGTTACCCTTACCCAGATCTGATCCTCGACACAATCCTGTCTCAGAGCTTTATGGACGATTCCTTCAACCTCATGGCTTGGTTTTTACTTTGACATGTACTGTCAACTGTGGGACCATATATAGACAGGTGTGGGCCTTTCCAAATCATATCCAATCAACTGAATTTACCACAGGTGGACTCCAATAAAGTGGTAGATACATCTCAAGGATGATCAATGGAAACAGGTTGCACCTGAGCTCAATTTCAAGTCTCATAGCAAAGGGTCTGAATACTTATGTAAATAAGGTATTTCAGTTTTTTTTTGTTTGTTGTTTTTGCTTTGTCGTTATGGGGGTATTGTGTGTGATTGACAAAGATTTTTTATTTATTTAATCAATTTTAGAATAAGGCTGTAACGTAACAAAATGTGGAAAAAGTCAAGGGGTCTGAATACTTTTCAAATGCACAGTACGTCATAAAATGATCTCTGTCTGTCAAACCACTGACCCCATAAAGCACTAGACAAAGACGTTTGAGTGACATATACAAAGAGCATAATGTGAGCCCGTACCAGAATATGCTTTTACTGAGATTTTAGAGTGCATTTTGTAATCATTCTGTCTAGTAATATAATTCTGGGCAAAGCAGTTTACCTCTAGCTCGGCTAAACCAGCCTGAACAAAGCAAAACAATGGTGAAACCGAGCAAAATCATTTGGAATGCCAGGCTAGTTTACCTCCTCCAAAGGGTGCCCAGATGACCCGTCTTATGGCCTTGACCCAGTCATCCATGTCACTCTGAGAGTTGGCCATGAGCAGAAAGGCCTCATGACTGAGCGCAGCACGGTCCTTTTCTCCTCCTGGACCACCTGAGCGAGAAAGAGAGAGAATGAAAAAGAGCAGGAGAGAGATGAAGAGAGAGAAATTGAGAGAAAGAAAGAAAGAAAGAGAGATGGATAGAGAGAGATGGAGAGCGAAAGAGAAAGAGCGAGAGATGGAGAGAGCGAGAAAGCGGGAGATAGGGGGAGAGAGAGATGAGTGGAATTAGTCTTTGAAAAGTACATGTTTTTGCCAGACTCCAATCTTGGGGAAGACTGGACTGATGTTAAGGTTGATGAGTCCAGCAGCCACTTCAATATCCTCCCATGTTTTCCCCCATACCACAGCTCTACAGGGGGAGATGGTGTCCTTCAAGATCCCACCCCTGTACTAGGCTACAGTATGAGATATTGTGACTGGTCAACAACCTCCGACTCCTCAAAAATCTAATTGTCTAAATTAAAATTCTGATTAGATTTTCAGCAAATCAAGCTAATTATCATCTGCCCTCATCTCAGACCTATCAGTAAATAACGTTGTAACTGGCGTTAGTACCACTAGATGGTGGAGTTGATTTGTTTAGAATACAGTGACAGCTACAAACGTACCAGAATGACTGAAATACCGATATAGACTACATGTCTCAATTGATTGACCCTAATTGTCACATTTAAGTGATTAATCAGATATAATTATTTAGATGTCATTTTACTGTGGTCTTTATATGTTATGGTATCTCTTGCCATGTTACTCAATAGCATTTAGCTTCGAGGAAGGTAAACCAAATAGAAAACAGCAGTGCCTCAAAGTTAAAGGCCTTTGTCACCCAGCTCAGCAAACTCACACCTTTATCACTGAGCAGACCAGTTGCTGTGTACTCATGTGACCCCTACACTCTTAGAAAAAAGGGTTCCAAAAGGGTTCTTCGGCTTTCCCCATAGGAGAACCCTTTTTGGTTCCATGTTGAACCCTGGGTGGAAAGGTTTTTTACCTGGAACCAAATGGGTTCTACCTGGAACCAAAAAGGGGTCCTCAAACGGTTATACTATGTGGACAGCCAAAGAACCATTTTAGGTTTAGGCATTTAAATTCCACCGAGCGCGAAACGTTTAGTCACATTGTAGCCACTGTAGCAGTGGGAGCTAGTGATGGGCAATCCGGCTATTTTCAGTGAGCCGGCTCGTTACGCTCAGGACACCAAAAAGAGACGGCTCTTTTGGCTCCCAAACGGCTCTTAAATTATTTTTTTTGTATTTTTTCAAGTCAAACAGTTTGCGATAGTTTGACTGTGATCGGTGTTAAAACAATTCTAATTAAATGATTAAATCATACTTAACCACAAATGTATTTAAAAATGCATTGGTTTGTTATGAAAAAAGAATGCTATTAAACATTTGCATTTAAAATATAACTTTTTAATGTTTATGAACAAAGTGCATATAAATGTAACAATTCAAAATGAATACAATCTGAACAACATAATAATAGAATATTGCACCATATCAAAGGCAAATAAATAACAATGTGTAAAACTGCAGCATCCCACTTAAAGCATCAAACTGTTCCCTATTTTCTCTCTTCTTTAGAGGGAACAGATGTGGCCACTATGCAAAGACTGCCTGTCATGACTTTAGTAAGCCATGGGTAGACAGAGGCCTTGTTCTTCCACCAGTTCAGAGGAGGGGCTCCTCCAAATAGGATCGGACCTCCATTATGGCATCTATTGAGGGATTCCTTTGTGCTGCATCCCCAGTTGCTCTCTTGTCAAACAGCATCCAAACAGCAGACGTTTGTGGCACTACTGCTGTTGCTTCTACTCCATTTGATCTCTCTTCTTCCTGTTGCCCTGGTGCCTGAGCCAGCTGACTGCTTGGGCTGTCCCTCCCTGCTGCTGAGGTTATTCTTTGAAGAGCCTCATCAATCGCTGTGGCATCACTGAAGGCTAACTTCTTAAACCTGGGGTCAAGTGCAGTAGTTTCTGATAGCGCGTGATTATATTCCATTCCGTGGAATTTTCTGTCCATTGATGAACATAGGGTGTCCATGAACTCTGTAACATGTCCTGTGGTTACATTTGCTTCTCTCTGGCGGCTGGCTGTGATTCGCTGCAGACCCTTACACGGGAGTATCATTTTTGAGGCTGTCACATAGCTGAGAAGAGAAAACAGTAACTTATTAGTTCAGGTTCATGTTTTGTCTACTGATACTACATTCTCATCTACTGCTCATATACATATATAATACTAAATAATGATGTAGTAATAACCGTTTACTGTACCTCTCTCCACTGTGACCTGCTCAAAGGGTTCCAGGACTCCATACACCTCCTCCACCACCTCCCATTCCTCTTGGGTCAGAGCATCAACAGGTGCATTGACAATGGCATCCTTTGACTCAAGAAACTGCTTCAACAAATAAAATGTTGAATTCCACCTTGTAGTGCAGTCTTGTTTAGGCCTCAGCTCAGGCATCCCCATTGCGTAAACTTTAGTTTTTCAGCAACTACTGTGCTCCTGTGGAAGTATTCTACAGCTGCTTTCACTTTGTCCACAGTGGGCTTCATCACCTTCAGAGCATCTCTTACAAACAGGTTGATTGTGTGGGCAAGACATGGATGATGGGTCCATTAAACATTTTTCATGGCTTTGGTTATGTTAGCTGCATTGTCGCTAACACAACAGACTACTTTTCCGTCTTTACTTGCCATTCTCAACAGTTCCTCTGACAAGTTCTCTGAGGTGTGTCTGTCGCTGAAATCAAAGCAGTCCAGAAGACAGCTAGACATCAACAAATCTTCAATGAAGTGACACGTAACCGACATGTAGGAAGTGGTTACCCTTGATGTCCAGCAGTCAGTGGTAAGACAAACTGCAGTAGCTTTTTGGACTCTTTCCCGCACTGAAGCCTGTATGCTCTCGTACAATTATGGAATAAGTGATTTTGAAAGGTTTTTCCTGCTTGGAATTGTGTACATTGGATTTAGACTATTGCTATAATAATTTCTAAAACCTGTCCTCCACGATCAAAAATGGCTGGAAATTATTTTAGCCAATATGCAATATCAATTTGCTCTTTTGCTACAGACTTTGGCATAAACTGGTCCATAGAAGACTGCGTTGCTGTGGGTCGCAGAGTAGGCCTACTTGACTGAGTGGATACATGGAGGTGCTGGCTCCACCACTATCACTAGCAGGCCCGCTAGTTTCTCGAAGCTCCGCTACAGCTAGCTGCACAGTTTGCATATGCCGGTGTAGGTTGTGCGTAGAACCGGCTTATATGAGATTTTGTTTTGGCAAATTCTACACTGTGCTCTAACATACTCTACATTATTAAAATGCATCCAAATGCTACTGTGCTTCCGACTAATTGTCCAGCTATTATTTTCACAGCTTCCTCTCTCTCCTCGGCTGCTGTGTGACTAGTGTGAGCAACTAGTGCTAG
Source organism: Oncorhynchus kisutch (assembly GCF_002021735.2). Lineage (NCBI taxonomy): Eukaryota > Metazoa > Chordata > Actinopteri > Salmoniformes > Salmonidae > Oncorhynchus > Oncorhynchus kisutch. The sequence goes on from NC_034193.2 coordinate 16,388,628, forward strand.
CAATCTCGTCATCATCTCAAAATGGAAATATCTGACACAAATAAACAAGTAACAGAATCCATCTCCTCAGTACCTGTTAATGAATGAAGTTGACACCGACCAGAATAATTATCCTTTGGAATAGCGTCCTCCTCTCGCATATTGCTTGGTCTGCTGCTCCATCATTGTAAGCTTGCCTGCATGATATTATACAGGCTACAATTTTTTGAGATAGTAAAATATGTTGTTATTTAGCTGACTGTTTAAGAATGATTAATAGCCATAATAGTGGTTTCACTGTGAAGCTAACATTGCATTAGAGCTGATAATGTACTTCTCTAATGAGTAGGCTTGCATTGTGAGTAATTCATATAACTAGCACACCCGTGCATATTATTAAATTACATTGATTTCCAAGATTTATATTAGTTGATAACTAATATTGAAAAGGTGATATGATGCATTCTAACTAGATAAGAAGGCCTAGGCTATTCCATCCTAATGTATGCTAAATGCATTGTATACAAAGCAAATACTGGCATGTGATAAAGGACAACATGTCCAAAATAATTATGTGAATGTATATCAAATAGAAATATATATTCAATTAAATGAATACAGAATTGTAATATGATTGATGCCTTTCTCTCCTTGCAGTGGATTAGACAGATGCAGTCACCAGATACTTTAGATGCCCAAGCCTCAAAACCAGAAACATGAGACATCAACAATTGTAATTTTAAATAAATGTTAACTTTTTTATTGGTTTTCCTGTATCAGTGCATGAGTCCTTAAAACACAGTCCATTGTACAAAATAAATAATTACCAAGTGAGGGATTTCAAGGAGATTAACCTCCAACAGTCATAAGCTTGTTCAGTACATAAGCTTGTTCAGCCACCGTTTTTTTTTAAATAGACAGGACCAGAGTTTACAGTTTTTTTTTTTTTGTGTTCCAGCCCTTCACTAACACCGAATTCAACTAATTGTGGTCTAAATTGAAGACTTGTTCAGTGCATTCCCCTGGGTCAGACATCACATCTGTATCTTAGAATGAGCTTCATAAATTACAATGTCCTAACAAATCTGCGTGGTACACAATAACACGGGTGAATCTATTTCTATCTAACATTGTGATGTAACACTCCTGAATATGATCCTGGGATATGGTGATTATCCTGGTGCCTGGGAAGTTCATAACAAGTTATTTACATCTGCAGGGTGTCATGGTGGGATCCTTCATCCTGGAACAAGCAGAGACAAGGGGGGAGTAATTAACCTCACTGCTCAAATTTCAGTAACGTTACTGGTTCAAGTTGATGAAGCCACAACTACCTTTATTAATGTGCAATCGTTGTTAACAGTTTTGCATATTTTTTAGGCTTGGTCAAGTTGTTTACAGTAAGAGTAGAATAACTTAGCTTCTAATTTTTAACTAGTAACACCAACCCCAGTGGTGCAACACGATAGGGGAAGGGAATGTGGCAAGAAACGTTAGCTAGGTAAACAGACACTGCATACAGCTAGCTAGCAAAACAGACTCGTCAACAAAACGCACAAATAACTTGGCTGGCTAGCAAGCCTAGACTGAACAATACACAATGAACAGATGTTGTTAAAATGTTTTACCTCTAAACGAGTCAGGCAGGACTGTTTTCTTCTGCCAAGCCAATGCAATGGAGTGAAACGGGATCAGGTGCCCACTTTAGTTCCTGAAAATATTTAAAAAATATTTGCGACATGTCTTTAACTGGCTAGCAAGTTCACCAATTCATGACTTAAAAACGGTCAGATTCTTCACAATTGACCCATTGCTGAATCTACGATTAGTTAGTTTAGTTGTTCATATCTAAACATACGATAAGCAGGATGAGATCGCCTGCTAGCTAGTTATCGTGTCCGCCCCATCTGGTCACACACTGGTTGAATCAACGTTGTTTCCACGTCACTTCAATTCAATTACATTCAACATGGAATAGATGTTGAATTGACGTGTTAGCTCGCTGACTTGGCAACAAGCGGATAAACACCAGTGACTCAGAATTTTAATAAAACATTCATATGAAAGTAATTTGTTGATTTAAAAAAAACATAATTTTATGAATAAACAAACGTTATACTTACATTTCGCAAAATTATAAATTTTTCTTCTGGAAAATGCTATCCCGAGTGGGGACTTCTTGTCCGCCATTATTCAGATGTTGTTTTAAATAACTTTCGTTGCGTCGCAAGGTGTTAAGGGATTCTATTTTTTATTTGATTAGGCTCCCTACCCCTAACGTGTCTTCCGCATTTAACACAACCATTTAACCCAACCCCTCTGAATCAGAGAGGTGCAGGGGGCTGCCAAAATCGACATCCACGCCCCCAGTGAACAGTGGGTTTACTGCCTAGCTCAGATTTTTTACCTTGTCAGCTCGGGGATTTGATCCAGCAACCTTCCGGTTACTCTCCCAATGCTCTAACCACCAGGCTACCTAACGCCAAAGGCAAAAGCTAGTATTACTGGGGTCCGATATACAACGAAAAATACATTACAGACAAAATACTTTACAGTTTACATACATTTAAAAACACTTTCTGGGGGGAATGTGTGTGCATCTATCAGTTACACATAAACTCAGCAAAAAAAGAAACGTCCTCTCACTGTGTTTATTTTCAGCAAATGTGTAAATATTTGTATGAACGCAACAAGATTCAACAACTGAGATATACACTGAACAAGTTCCACAGACACCTGACTAACAGAAATTAAAGAATGTGTCACTGATCATGTGTCACTGATCAAATCAAAAGTAACAGTCAATATTTGGTGTGGCCACCAGCTGCATTAGGTACTGCAGTGCATCTCCTCCTCATGAACTGCACCAAATTTGCCAGTTCTTGCTGTGAGATGTTACCCCACTCTTCCACCAAGGTACCTGCAAGTTCCCGGACATTTCTGGGGGGAATGGCCCTAGCCCTCACCCTCTGATCCAACAGGTCCCAGACGTGCTCAATGGGATTGAGATCCGGGCTCTTCGCTGGCCATGCCAGAACACTGACATTCCTGTCTTGCAGGAAATCACCCACAGAACGAGCAGTATGACTGGTGGTATTGTCATGCTGGAGGGTCATGTCAAGATGAGCCTGCAAGATGGGTACCACATGAGGGAGGTTAATGTCTTCCCTGTACCGCACAGGGTTGAGATTGCCAGCAATGACAAGAAGCTCAGTCCGATGATGCTGTGACACACCGCCCCAGACCATGACGGACACTCCACCTCCAAATTGATCCCTCTCCAGAGTACAGGCCTCAGTGTAACGCTCATTCCTTCGACGATAAACGTGAATCCGACCATCACCCCTGGTGAGACAAAACCTCAACTCGTCAGTGAAGAGCACTTTTTGCCAGTCCTGTCTGGTCCAGGGACAGTGGGTTTGTGCCCATAGGCAACGTTGTTGCCTGTGATGTCTGGTGAGGACCTGCCTTACAACAGGCCTACAAGCCCTCAGTCCAGCCACTCTCAGCCTATTGTAGACAGTCAGCACTAATGTAAAGATTGTGTGTTCCTGGTATAACTCGGGCAGTTGTTGTTGCCATCCTGTACCTGTCCCGCAGGTGTGATCTTCGGATGTACCGATCCTGTGCAGGTGTTGTTACACGTGGTCTGCCACTGCGAGGACGATCAGCTGTCCGCCCTGTCTCCCTGTAGCGCTGTCTTAGATGTCTCACAGTACAGACATGGAAATTTATTGCCCTGGCCACATCTGCAGTCCTCATGCCTCGGTAAAAAGGCCTCTTTAGTGACCTAATTTTTCATAACTGTGACCCTAATTGCCTACCGTCTGTAAGCTGTTAGTGTCTTAACGACCGATCCACAGGTGCATGTTCATTAATTGTTTATGGTTCATTGAACAAGCATGAGAAACCGTGTTTAAACCCTTTACAATGAAGATCTGTGAAGTTATTTGGATTTTTATGAATTATCTTTGAAAGACAGGGTCTTGGAAAAAGGACATTTATTTTTTTGCTGAGTTTGCATGTCAGTACAAACACACAACATGAAGGTCACATGTGGGAGAGGTGTTGTGCCGTGAGTTGATTTATTTGTTTTTTCGACCCAGGTTTGCTGTTCACTTGCACTATATGAGATGGAAGGGAGTTCCATGCAATCTTGGCTCTGAATAATACTGCACGTGTCCTTGAATTTGTTCTGGACCTGTGGACTGTGAAAATACCCCTGATGTCTGGTGGGGTAAGTGTTACTGGCTGGCAGTGCTGTGCTGTGTGTAAGTTGACTATGCAAAATGTTGTTTTCAGTAATATGGTGTCATAGCTCAGTTGAGTACTGAACACTGTTGCTTTAAGAATGTATCTGGCACGTTGTGCGTGAACAGAGGTGTAAAGATTGGATGAGTGAGTTTTTTACGAGTTGTTAACATTAAATAGTACCCGCAAAATCTACTCCGGGATGCTGGCCTTCTATGCAGAGTACCTCTGTCCAGTGTCGTTGTTCTTTTACCCATCTTAATCTTTTCTTTTTATTGGCCAGTCTGAGATATGGCTTTTTCTTTGCAACTCTGACTAGAAGTCGCCTCTTCACTGTTGACGTTGAGACTGGTGTTTTGCGGGTACTGGCCTTCTTTAGACTAGTTGAATATCTGGAGCATCAGCATTTGAGGGTTTTGCGCTCTTCTGTGATGTGAGTAGTATGAGTTGTATGAGATCTTCAGTTCAGTTCTTGACAATTTCTCACATGGAATAACCTTCCTTTCTCAGAACAAGAATAGACTGTTGAGTTTCAGAAGAAGTTATTTGTTTCTAGTCATTTCAAACTGTATTCGAACCCACAAATTCTTATGCTCCAGACACTCAACTAGTCTAAAGAAGGCCAGTTGTATTGCTTCTTTAATCAGAACAACAGTTTTCAGCTGTGCTAACATAATTGCAAAAGGTTTTTCTAATGATCAATTAGCCTTTAAAATTATGAACTTGGATTAGCTAACACAACGTGCCATTGGAACACAGGAGTGATGGTTGCTGATAATGGGCCTCTGTACGCCTATGTGTATATATTCCATAACAAATCTGCCGTTTCCAGCTACAATAGTCATTTAGAACATTAACCCTGTCTACACTGTATTTCTGATCAATTTAATGTTATTTTAATGGACAAAAAAATTGTGTTTTTGTTTTCAAAAACAAGTGACCCCAAACTTTTGAACGGTAGTGTATATAGGATTGAATCATCAGCATACATGGACACAGAGACTTTGTTTAATGCCAGTGGCAGGTCATTGGTAAAAATAAAAAAGAGAAGAGGGCCTAGAGAGCTGCCCTGCGGTACACCACATTTTACATGTTTGACATTAGAGAAGCTTCCATTTTTTTTTTACAACAGTTTTCTATGAGCTGGCAGCAAGCTGATAGGCCAGTTGTTAGAACCAATAAAGGCCACTTTACCACTCTTGCGTAGTGGAATGACTTTGGCTTCCCTTCAGGCCTGAGGACAAACACTTTCCTCTAGGCTCAGATTAAAGATATGACAGATAGGAGTGGCTATAGCAGCTACCATCCTCAGTAGCTTTCCATCTAAGTTGTCAGTGCCAGGACGTTTGTCATTATTGATCGATAACAATAATGCCTCCACCTCTCCCACACTAACTTTACAAAATTCAAACTTACAATGCTTTTCTTTCATAATATTTTTTTTAATGCACGAATACGATGGCTCACTGTTCGTTGTTGGCATTTCCTGATTAAGTTTACCCACTTTGCCATTAAGTAATCATGGAAATAATTGTCAAAACCAAATGGTTTCTGTTTCGATGAAAGATGGTAGTTGAATTTGCCCATATTTCCATTTAAAGTACTCCAAAGTTTTTTTAAATTCTTCATGTCATAGATCTTGGCTTCATAATACAGTTTCTTCTTCTATTTGTTGAGTTTAGTCACATACCTTCACGATTTGCAGTCAGTCCCACTCCTTTTGCCCCATCTCTTTCAACCATGTTTATCAATAATTGGAAGAAGCAATTTCATAAATTCATCATTGGAAAATCAAAGGAAGTAAAATCGGAAAATGTGTCTTCCAAATGGACAATGACCCCAAGCATACTTACAAAGTTGTGGCAAAATGGCCTAAGGACAACAAAGTCAAGCTACTGGAGTGGCCATCACAAAGCCATGACCTCTATCCTATAGAAAACTTGTGGGCAGAACTGAAAAAGCGTGTGCGAGCAAGGATGCCTACAATCCTGACTCAGTTACACCAGCTCTGTCAGGAGGAATGGGCCAAAATTCACCCAACTTATTGTGGGAAGCTTGTGGAAGGCTACCTGAAACGTTTGACCCAAGTTAAACAATTTAAAGGCAATGCTACGAAATACTAATTGAGTGTATGTAAATGTCTGACCCACTGGGAATGTGATGAAAGAAATAAAGCTGAAATAAATTATTCTCTCTACTATTATTCTGACATTTCACATTCTTAAAATAAAGTGGTGATCTTAACTGACCTAAGACAGGGAATATTTTTACTAGGATTAAATGTCAGGAGTTAAAATGTATTTGGCTAAGGTGTATGTAAACTTCTGACTTCAACTGTATATCCTTGTATTGCTACTGCTGTATCATCAAATTAATTATCTAAGTGAGTCTCTGACATGGCTAATATATGGATGTTATCTATTGTCAGCAAGTTATTGATTTCATGAATGTAATGGTTGTCGTCTGGAGATAGAGGAGAGGACCAAAGCACAGCGTGGTTAGTGTTCATCTTAATTTCAATAATAATCAAAAAACTGAACACTTTAAATTACAAAACAACAAAAGTGACAACCGAAACAGTTCTATCTGGTGCAGACACACAAAGACTGAGAGGTAGCTCTGGACTGAGGGGCAGCTCTGGACTGAGGGGCAGCTCCAGACTGAGGGCAACTCCGGACTGAAGGACAGCTCCGGACTGAAAAGCAATTCCGGCTCTGGCGGCTCCTGGCTGACTGACGGCTCTGGCGGCTCCTGGCTGGCTGTGGCTCTGGCGGCTCCTGGCTGGCTGGCGGCTCTGGCGGCTCAGGACAGACGGGAGAATCTGGCGGCTCATGACAGACTGGAGACTCTGGCGGCTCATGACAGATGGGAGACTCTGGCGGCTCAGGACAGACGATGCGCACTGTAGGCCTGGTGCGTGGTGCCGGCACTGGTGGTACCGGGCTGGGGACACACACCTCAGGGCGAGTGCGAGGAGCAGGAACAGGGAGTACTGGACCCTGAAGGCGCACTGGTGGCCTGGTGTGTGATGCCGGCACTGGTGGTACTGGGCCGAGGACACGCACCTCAGGGTGAGTACGAGGAGCAGGAACAGGGAGTACTGGGCTCTGGAGACGCACAGGAAGCCTGGTGCGGGGGGGCTGCCACCGGAGGGCTGGTGCGTGGAGATGGCACCGGATAGACCGGACCGAGAAGGCGCACTGGAGATCTGGAGCAACGAGCCTGCCCAACCTTCCCTGGTTGAATGCTCCCCGTAGGTGGAATAGCCCGCACTGGGCTGTGCAGGCGAACCGGGGACACCATGCGTAAGGCTGGTGCCATGTATGCCAGCCCGAGGAGATGCACTGGAGACCAGATGCATAGAGCCGGATTCATGGCACCTGGCACGATGCCCACTCTAGCCCGGCCGATACAAGGAGCTGAAATGTATCGCACCGGGCTATGCACACGCACCGGGGACACCGTGCGCTCCACCGCATAACACGGTGCCTGCCCGGTACAACGCCCTCACTCTCCACGATAAGCATGGGGAGTTGGCGCAGGTCTCCTACCTGCCTTAGCCACACTCCCCGTGTTCCCCCCCTCCAATACATTTTTGGGGCTGCCTCTCGGGCTTCCTTGCCAGCCGTGTTCCCTCAAAGTGCTGGCTCCCTTTAGCTGCTGCCTCCGCTCTCCTGGCTGCCTCCACCTGTTCCCATGGGAGGCAATCCCTTCCAGCCAGGATCTCCTCCCATGTGTAGCAACCCTTGCCATCTAGAATGTCCTCCCATGTCCATTCCTCCTTATCGCGCTGCTCCTCCTGCTGCTGCTCCTGCTGCTGCCTGTTACCACGCTGCTTGGTCCTTTTTTTGTGGGTGGTTCTGTAACGGCAGATTTCCTCCTCTTCGTCTGAAGAGGAGTAAGGATCGGACCAAGAAGCGGCGTGGTAAGTGTTCATGATTTTAATAAGAAAAGCACTGAACACTATGAAATACAAAAACAATAAATGAATACGTAAAATAACCAAACCGAAACAGTACTGTGTGGCGACAAACACACACACACCGAAACAAACACCCACAAACCAACATTGAAACCCAGGCTACCTAAATATGGTTCCCAATCAGGGACAACGATAAACAGCTGCCTCTGATTGAGAACCATATCAGGCCAAAAATAGAAATGGAAAAAACATAGAAAAACACACAGACGGTCCACACCAAATCATGCCCTGACTATACTAAATAAAGACAAAACAAAGGAAATAAAGGTCAGAACGTGACAATGAACCTTATTTATAGGGCTACACATATTAATATGGTGTAAGGGATTTCCTCCTCTTCTTCCGAAGAGGAGAGGCGAGAAGGATCGGAGGATCAATATGCGGCATAGTAAGTGTCCATGGTTCTTTTAATAAGAAATACTACACATGAACACGACTGAAATACAAAAACAGTAAATGTGGAACGAATGAAACCCAAAACAGTACCGTGTGGTGAAAAACCCAGACACGGAAACAAACACCCACAAACAAACAGTGAAACCCAGGCTACCTAAGTATGATTCTCAATCAGAGACAACTAATGACACCTGCCTCTGATTGAGAACCATACTAGGCCGAAACATAGAAATCCCCAAATCATAGAAAAACAAACAGACTGCCCATCCCAACTCACGCCCTGACCATACAAAATAATGACAAAACAAAGGAAATAAAGGTCAGAACGTGACATATGGGCTATTTTCATCCCTTTCCTGGTCAGTTTATCAGAGATAGACATAATATGGAAAAGAAGAAACAAACCAAAAAGGAAAGAAAAAACCTTCAGCAGCCCAATAATCAGTTGGTCTGTGTAAGTGTGTGTGTGTGTGCTGCAGGGTTGAAGCTACAAACCCATAGGCTTGGCGATCTCATCCCTTCCAGGCTTTTCAGATAAATGATACCCTCGCGGCAAACAGTGGTTGTGGCATGTAGTACGCAATCTGCAGATAGACTCTACTCAGTATACATGGCATTGGGACATGCCAATATCGACGCCCTGCCTCGAAATTCTGCCTCAAAACCATCAATACACGCTGAATTCACCTGCACAGTTGATCTCAATTATTATTGGTCACCTCCTTACCGCTCCCTAAAATATGATATTTGTGTCCTGTTGCAACCCAGGTCTTTCAAGATACACTATATATACAAAAGTATGTGGACGCCCCTTCAATTTGTGGATTTGGCTATTTCAGCTAAGCGTCAGCTGGAGTGATGTAAAGCTCACCACCATTGGACTCTGGAGTAGTGGAAACGCGTTCTTCTTTAGTAATCAAAAAAATGCTACCTGCCCCAATGCATAGTGTCAACTGTATAGTTTGGTCGAGGAAGAGTAATGGTTTGGGGCTGTTTTTCATGGTTCGGGCTAGGCCCCTTAGTTCCTGTGAAGGGAAATCTTAACGCTACAGCATACAATGACATTATAGACGATTCTGTGCTTCCACCTTTGTGGCAACAGTTTGAGGAAGACCCTTTCCTGTTTCAGGATGACAATGCCCTCGTGCACAAAGCGAGGCCCATACAGAAATGGTTTGTCGAGATCGGTGTGGAAGAACTTGATTGCCCTGCACAGAGCCTTGACCTCAACCCAATCGAACATCTTTGAGATTAATTGGAACGCCGACTGCGAGCCAGGCCTAATCGCCCAACATCACTGCCCAACCTCACTAATGCTCGTGGCTGAATGGAAGCAATCCCCACAGCAATGTTCCAACATCTAGTTGGAAAGCCTTCCCAGAAGAATGGAGGCTGTTATAGCCCATGATTTTGGAATGAGATGTTCGGTGAGCATGTGTCCACATACTTTTGGTAATGTAGTGTATGTTCGCCCTATGGTTGGTATTGCCATAGCAACAACTTAGTCCTTTTTTAACAGATTAAGGGCAATTTATCTATTTGACAACTATTCTGTAAAGTATTTCCTTGGTTAATTCGTATGAATTCGTATGAATTGAAATTAACATTGGTGTAGCTTACTGACTGTTATTATTTTATTTGTTAATAGTTTCCTACTTACGTTATCCAAAAGTGTCATTTCTTATCAAGATCAGGGGGAAAACAACCATGGACTGTACACATTTGAAATGTGTAACTACATCAAGTCAATCAGGGGATTCATTTATTTGTGCCAGAAGGGCGCGGGCCGGAATCGTATCTGCGTGACACTGTAGGCCTATATGTGCGCACTGAAGGCAGCGTCCCTAACCGCTAAACCATCCCAGGCCACAATTGAACTCAATTTTGACAGTTAATTTGTTAATTTGTAACCTTAGGATACACTAGACATTTGTATGTTGTAGTCTGGTGGAGACCAATGTCTATCTTGTGTTATTACTCTATATAAAACGACGGTGGTTGATGTGTATGGCTGAATTTTAGATAAATGTTTGTACATTTGAATGTTGCAGTAACAGGGCCTAGGCCTAGAGTTTGTGCAATCGAGAGAGAATATGATTTTGATAGCAAGCCTGATCCCAGTGATTCGACTACCTCTGCATGGAGAGAAAGAGAACTGCTAATTTTCAGCCACTCACAAGGCTCATTTGAATTTCCTGATGCAGCACGAAAATTCTCTGCGACAGAAGTGTGATCAAGTTAAGAGCATCTGTAGATGGAATTCCTGTTAGTGCATTGCTACCATATTACTATAGTCTTAGAATCAGTTGAAACCCCTTATGCCCGAGTAAAAAGTAATGAGAATTCCCTTGCCTTCATAAAATATTGCATTACGATCCTATCATTTGACTGGTGGAATATTGGTTCTGCGAAGGTATACTGTATTTCCCACTTGTCTTCTGCTTCAAAACAACTTACTCATATACCAGACAGGAATAAAGCAATAATGCCCAGCTAGCTGCTGCCATCTGATATGAACTTCAATAAAGTAGAGAATAAATGGACTCCCACTGTAGGAGATGATCATATCATTCACCAAATATAATACCTTCTACTGTCTTGTACCAAATATACCTTCTAACCGTCTTGTCTTTATTGGCTACTTTCGGTTCTAAAACATAGGACTTGATATTGCAACAGCATGAAAAGCTGTTCCGTTATGTGGTCTGATAGCTTTTCAGACCCAGTTCCTGTCATTAATAACAGTGTCGACCAGATGGATCCCTTCCCACCAGGTTGCCTAGCCAACGGGAAAGAGAGAAATCAAGCAAGTGATAAAGATGTCTTGCCGACGCAGACATAGAGGAGCCTGAACACAGCCAATAGTTCCTCTCCAGCCCACCGCCAGGCGGATAAGACAGCTTCACTAAATCAGTCAAGGACAGGCAGACTGTCAACAAATCTAAGAAAATCCTCTGTTTGAAGAAAGAAAGTTAAAAGATTTGATTTGGAGACAAGAGCTCTGTGATTTAATGAAAGTAAGTCTCACTCCTACAGAGCACAGTGAAGGGCTGGTATTTTGAAAAGGACACTTCATGTTCCACAGAAAACTGCAGTGAAGGTCATTTTTTGATGATAATGATTCCCTCAGGTTGGTAAATGTCAGACTGCCAACTGTGCTTGTGGATGAATGGATCCTTAGTGGAAGATGAAGGATGGGTTTTACTGCGAAAATACATTTCTTCTTATCGCTGATTTTACTCTGTGAGCTTAGTTAACTGACTGCAGTAAATGGTAAGCAGTGGTGTTGTGTGTGTACGGTATGTGTGTGTGGTCAGTGTTAATAATTGGCCTGAGAATTATTCTGAGGATTGGGAGTGGATTAACTCCTGTTGACCATTGTGATTGTCCAACCTTTGTTGGATAATCAGAAAAGCTTACCCTTCAAGTGAAATGAAGGACTCTTCACAAAACCTGACTGCAGTATGTTATACAACAACAGAGCCACCAACTAAAGATAACACATCTTTGAACCCCTCTAGTGCCCCTACTAAGTACACCTTCTGTCGGGGTATGACAGACTGCACTATGGACAAAACAAGTGAAATCCACAACAGACAGATTCATCTCAACCGCCAACCTGGTCTCATAGAATTTCCTATGGATCTGTATGTAAATCCGAAACACTCCATTTAGTATGATATGTTACGTTTCGTGTGGTATGTAGTAATTTGTGGATGTCCATCATCCATTTCGTATGATATGTTACGAATTACAATTCGCATGATATGTTACAAATTGCAATTCGTACAATATGTTACGATTTTGCAATACGTATGCTATGTCACGAATTGTAGCTATAGTTAGCTAGGCTAGGGATTAGGGTTAGGGGATACGGTTAGGGTTAAGTTTAGAGTTAGTAGTTAGGTAAAATGGTTAAGGTTAGGGTAAGGGTTAGCTAACATGCTAAGTAGTTGCAAAGTAGCTAAAAAGTAGTAAATAGTTGCTAAAATTGTCCTTGATGACCTTTGGGTTGCTAGACGTTCATGTCCAACCCAACCACCCTCCTTTCATTTATGCCTTAGGTAACCATACCAAACCTAACATATCATACTCATTTGTTTACATTTACTACAGTATGTTACATCTAATCTATGAGACTAGGCTTCAACCACCCATAGCTGTCCAATGTACATTGTAATTACAGCACATTACATGTACTCAAATGAAATGAAATGACATTTTCCAAATATAACTCTGAAAAGGTAGCTAGCATTACCTTGCAGGTGTTCCTGTTTGAGCCCGGTGGGCTTACAGCAGGCCAGCCCCATTCCCATGTTTCACTGAGGGGAGCTGACAGTGCTACAGCTGGGGCATGAACGTACACACTGCTCTCCTGGAGGTTGTATATCTTTATCCACAAACAGGTACTACTGGGCAGACGGTGCCAATAAGGCATGCTCGATGCCAGGAAAAACAAAACCCCAAAAACAAGTCCCTTCTTATTTTTCATCCGTTCACACGGTCCCTCATTCACTAACATGGGCAGCAGCAAATCCCTCTATCCCCTAGCTCCCCTATGGAGAGGCAGGTCCCAGAGGAAGAGCTAAGCTCTCCTTGTGTTGCCTTGCCTTGCTCTCCCTCCCTGGCTGTGTGCAGCTGTGCGTGGAGTGACAGGAAGATGGGCTGCTCTTCCTTTCCTTACCAAACAAACCTCCACCGTCCCCACACAGAAAACAAACAGACCCTGCTAATCAATTGGGAAGCCTCTGGCTGGCCAGCTTTGTGATGGTGATCTATAGTACGAGTCTAAACCGCAATGTACTGTATCAATGTAATCATGTTGTTGGATCACACGATGCTGTAGGCTAGTTTGTACTACTAGCCCATACACAAAAAAGTGTTAAACAAATGAAAATATATTTTATATTTGAGATTCTTCAAAGTAGCCACCCTTTGCCTTGATGACAGGTTTGCATACTCTTGGCATTCTCTCAACCAGCTTCATGAGCAATGCTTTTCCAACAGTCTTGAAGGAGTTCCCACATTTGCTGAGCACTTGTTGGCTGCTTTTCCTTCACTCTGCGGTCCAACTCATCCCAAACCATTTCAATTGGGTTGAGGTTTGGTGATTGTGGAGGCCAGGTCATCTGATGCTGCACTCCATCTCTCTCCTCGGTCGAATAGCCTTTACACGGCCTGGAGGTGTGTTTGGGTCATTGTCCTGTTGAAAAACAAATGATAGTCCCACTAAGCACAAACCAGATGAGATGGCGTATCACTGCAGAATTCTGTGGTAGCCATGCTGGTTAAGTGTGCCTTGAATTATATATAAATCACTGACAGTGTCACCAGTAAAGCACCCCCACACCTCCTCCTCCATGCTTCACATTGAGAACCACACATGTGGAGATCATACGTTCACCTACTCTGCGTCTTACAAAAATCTCAAATTTGGACATCAGACAAAAGGACATATTTCCACCGGTTTAATGTCTATTGCTCGTGTTTCTTGGCCCAAACAAGTCTCTTCTTCTTATTGGTGTCCTTTAGTAGTGGTTTCTTTGCAGTAATTTGACCATGACGGCCTGGTTCACGCGGTCTCTTCTGAACAGTTGATGTTGAGAAGCATTTATTTGGACGGCAATTTCTGAGGCTGATAACTCTAATGAACTTATCCTCTGCAACAGAGGTAACTCTGGGTCTTCCTTTCCTGTGGCAGTCCTCATGAGACTCAGTTTCAGCATCGTGCTTGATGGTTTTTGCGACTGCACTTGAAGAAACTTTAAAAGTTCTTGAAATTTACTGGATCGACTGACGTTCATGTCTTAAAGTAATGATGGACTGTCATTTCTCTTTGCTGATTTGAGCTGTTCTTGCCATAATATGGACTTGGTCTTTTACAAAATAGGGTATCTTCTGTATACCACCCTTACCTTGTCACAAAACAACTGATTGGCTCAAACACATTAAGAAGGAAAGAAATTCCACAAATGAACTTTTAACAAGGCACACCTGTTAATTGAAATGCATTCCAGGTGACTACCTCATGAAGCTGGTTGAGAGAATGCCAAGAGTGTGCAAAGCTGTCATCAAGGCAATGTGTGGCTACTTTGAAGAATCTGAAATCTAAAATATATTTTGATTTGTTTAACACTTTTTTTGATTACTACATGATTCCATATGTATTTATTTCATAGTTTTGATGTCTTCATTATTATTTTACAATGTAGAAAATAAAAAATAAAAAATAAAGAAAACCCTTGAATGAGTAGGTGTGTCCAAACTTTTGATTGGTACTGTATGTAAGCAAGTCGCTTTCGATAAAAACGTTTGATAAATGGCCTGTATTAATTCCAGCATGCTGCTCAGAGACATGGGACTCAAACCCAGCACTTAGCTCGTTTCCTTTCATAGACATGGGACTTAAACCCAGCACTTAGCTTGTTTCCTTTCATAGACATGGGACTTAAACCCAGCACTTAGCTCGTTTCCTTTCATAGACATGGGACTTAAACCCAGCACTTAGCTCGTTTCCTTTCATAGACATGGGACTTAAACCCAGCACTTAGCTTGTTTCCATCCATAGACGTGGGACTTAAACCCAGCACTTAGCTCGTTTCCATCCATAGACGTGAGACTTAAACCCAGCACTTAGCTCGTTTCCATCCATAGACGTGGGACTTAAACCCAGCACTTAGCTCGTTTCCATCCATAGACGTGGGACTTAAACCCAGCACTTAGCTCGTTTCCATCCATAGACGTGAGACTTAAACCCAGCACTTAGCTCGTTTCCATCCATAGACGTGGGACTTAAACCCAGCACTTAGCTCGTTTCCATCCATAGACGTGAGACTTAAACCCAGCACTTAGCTCGTTTCCATCCATAGACGTGGGACTTAAACCCAGCACTTAGCTCGTTTCCATCCATAGACGTGAGACTTAAACCCAGCACTTAGCTCGTTTCCATCCATAGACGTGGGACTTAAACCCAGCACTTAGCTCGTTTCCATCCATAGACGTGAGACTTAAACCCAGCACTTAGCTCGTTTCCATCCATAGACGTGGGACTTAAACCCAGCACTTAGCTCGTTTCCATTTCTCACGCAACACTATCTGGGGTCATGAAGTGAACCATTGTTGTAGTTGCTGACAGTTTATGCATATCAAGTAAGAAGAGCTCACACTGAAGCTCAGATGAAATGTAGGTATGCATTGATATTGTCTACTTTTCCAACCTGGGTTACATTACTCAAGTAAACAAGGTCATAAACCAATCAGAATCACGTCATTTCACACAGCAATTAACTATAGAGACTTATAAGGATCTTGTTGTAGTCTGTCCCTATTCCGAGTCAGCCTGGTCTGTAAGGAATGATCAGACAGACATTCAGCTCTGACAGCAAGCTGAACTCAGAGCAGAAGTACTGTAAGTCTTTAGAGAGGAGGACTGTCCCTTTGTCTAGAACTGTTACCGGTGTGCTTTATAAAACCCATGGATGTTGCACGTGTGGGGGAAGGGGATAGACAAACAGATATTTGATAAGGCTGAACTTAGTTAAATACTCTGTGGGAGAGCTGGGGGCAGGGGACAGGCTCCAAGTGTGTGTGTGTGTGTGTGTGTGTGTGTGTGTGTGTGTGTGTGTGTGTGTGTGTGTGTGTGTGTGTGTGTGTGTGTGTGTGTGTGTGTGTGTGTGTGTGTTTGCACATGCACTGGCTAAACAAGTAGCCTGCAATAAGGAATTAGCTGAAGTAGTCACGTTTACCCAGGCTTGTGCTTTAGTGTGTGTGTGTGTGTGTGTGTGTTAGTGCACCATCCCTTCCTGGCTGTTGTTTCCCAGCTGGCTTTATGGCTAGAGAACCAACACAAAGGGAAGTTTAGCCTTGAGTAGCCCCCTTAAGCACAGACAGCATTTAAAAACCACAGATTATTACAACTGTTCCTTAATCTGATAGGCTTTCAGTCATAGCCGTATACTTTCAGTTGAACCAAAATGGATTGTTGGATTTGGCTGTGCTTTCATTCATTGCTTACTTTCTAGGTCCCAAGGATTTTACAGTTAAAATAAGCAGGATATTTAACTTTGAAAAGGTGTGAGGCCTCCCAAACTAGTTTAATAAAACCCTTGGATATGAGGACAGAAGAAATGCTATCAGAGAGGTTCATTTGGTCATAGGATGTCAATGTAGAAGTTCTTGTGGAAATGAGTGGAGATGTATTATGTATCACTGTATCGTCACCTGCCAAATTTTGGACCCCAAAGAAAATCCAGCTATTTGTACCCTTGATGAGTTAGTCTCAGTTTACGAAAGGTGCTAAGAGAAATTCATCAAACGTGCTATGAACATCATACCGACAGTAGCCTCAGGAGTCATGGGCTCTCTATCCCCCTGCAGTCAAAAGCCAAATTGTTAAACGAATTGCAGGCACTGCTCTGTGCCAGAACCGGTGTTGAAATGGATAGTATGAATGAGGACATAGGACCATCGGTCCAAAGTGGATCTGACTCCATACTGTATGGAGACATTTTGGCTGATATGGGTCAATGTATTATTCCCCGTGGACCCACTGTAAGAAGTGTACAGAAAGCTTCCCTGCGCCTCTGTTGAAGCCTTACAGTAATACTTGTTTACCATGATCCCCTGTTTCCCAACCCCTCTTACTAAAAGTGCTAGAGTGGATCTTTATCGTAGTGCGAAAGTCAACCTAAGCCCTCAGTGGCTGTTCATTTCAAAGCTGAGAAGCGAAAAAGGCTTTCATTTAAGCTGATTAAGAATAAAACAAAGAGGGAGAAAAAAAAACAAGGGCCTGAGGATTGAATATCTTGTAAACATTAGATGTAGGCGGTATGGAGGGGATGAGTTGGGTTTGGGAGTGAAAGGTATGTAAAGTGCACAGACCAGATTGAAATTCAATCCCCTTTCCATTCTCACTGTCGCACTGTTTTAATGGTCTTCAGAAATGGCTTTGTCTGGCTGTGTGCTGCCTGCCTGGCCCATCCACACTTGGCTGATTGGGGTCACACTCTCCTGCAATATTTACTCAGCATAAATAAAACACACAGGGACCCACTGGCCCGTCGACAACAATAAACAGTGGGAAAAACCACCTAGAAAATACCCTTTACTGAGTGATGTAGCTAACTCGCATACTCTGAGTGACTTTCATTGAAAATGACCATTTGGCTGTATTGAGAGCAACCAAAAGCTTGAAGAGCTGATTGAGTAGGGTCTTTCCAGCACACTCGCCCCCAGGCAACGCTGTGTATTGTCTGTGTATGGATGTCAACAGTAACAGACTCCTGATAGACACGAGACCCAGGTATTGGGGTCGATAAGCCTGGACAAGGCTAGGAGATTCTCTTTTCTCCCTGAGGTATTAATGTGTTCTTAGAGATTAGTTCTGATTCTGGAGTCTTAGTTTGGAAATTATGTTATGAGAGAGATTACCATCCACAGGATTTCGAAAGCAATTCTTAGCTGGTCATATAATTGCACAGTGCATTGAGTGCAAGCTCATCTACCAGTCAGTAGTGTGTACTGTATGTGTCCTATATCTACATTCTCTACACCAGACACCGTTGTTAAACATCAGCATTGCCCCCTGCTGGCCTACGGCGGTATTGAGAAAACTGCCATGTTAAATATCAGCTCTGTGCGGTGATGCCTGACTTTGACAGCACATGTATTTTTTTTGGTGAGAATAGGAGAGGGTTTGGTGTTGATGGATCACCTCACCTGGAACGATTTCAAAAAGATGTCTCCCTGGTTCTTCTGAGTTGGCGGTGAGCTCATTCACCTGACAGCCCTGCAGGGGTATGCAGCCCTGGAACGAACAAACCGAAAAGGACTTAACTGGAACACAGGAATCAGCAGCATTTGGGAATAGATCAACTTGAAACCAAAGATTAATGATACCTCAGTGAGACTCTAATCGATTAAATCACAAATATTGATTAAATCATGATGAGAATATTAGGGTAGAAAATAGACCGAAGATCTCGTTATTTATATTGATCTCTTTAAGCTATCCAATGATGAAGATGTACACATTATCAAATGCAGATCAATAGTAATTTAACAAGGCCTGTTAATCAAGGCCTGTTAATTAGAGACTACGCAGAAGGAAAATTGGTCTCATCCTACCAGTCTGGAGCTGGCACTATCCCACATCAAACAGGCTGCGATCTTCCAAATGGCCAAACTAGAGGCCAAGCTGTCACCACATTAGTCGCCATGGCAACAAATTGGTAGAGCGTTGGCGCAGGGCTAGCAGCCCAGAAGCACATCTCCCAAGCGTACAATGTGGCTTGAATACTGCTGGTGGGAACGAATGAATGAGAAGAACCAAAATGTAACTCAAGATCTGAGATTATTCTTCCTTCAGAATGTGTCTTGGAGCAAACTCTCTGGCTCTAACACCAATCCATTCCTTAATGACCTGCTCTGCATGATGAGAAATGGCTATAGATCGCTTTTGTGCAAATGTCCTTCCTCCAATTATAATTTCCTTTCATCACAGTGTGAGACCTTGATGTGTCATGTGCCTATGCAGTGCCCTGCTCCGATTCCTATTGATTAGATGGGGGGAAAGCGTCCAGATCGACACTCGCACACATCCTGAATACTGCACAGGGAGGTGTGTGTGTTTGGAAATCAGTTCTGGCTGGATGACTATGGACAACCTGTGATTAAAAGGTGTCAACCAACAGATGTCATGACTGATGACCAACACTGAGTGACGGTATCAAAATGATGTTTTATCCTGATTTTCCTCCTAGGCAGGGCACGATGACAATGTAATCCATCCAGGCTAGGTCATGGTATAGAAAGATCTTTATTTTCTATTGGCCATTTGACCTGCGTGTCTAAGGAATGGATGGAAAAAACCACAGCAGACATGC
This sequence comes from Oncorhynchus kisutch, assembly GCF_002021735.2. NCBI lineage: Eukaryota > Metazoa > Chordata > Actinopteri > Salmoniformes > Salmonidae > Oncorhynchus > Oncorhynchus kisutch. The sequence continues at coordinate 16,408,119 of NC_034193.2, forward strand.
AAAGTATTTGTGGAGAGGATCTGAACCTGCGACGTTGGCTTTATATTAAGGTCCCATATTCAACCAAATAAAGGATGTCAGCTAACCTCTGTAAGAACGTGAAGAAGAGCTTAGGTGTGAACGTTCAGTACCTGTGGCTTGGTCTCCTCCTCCTCTTTGTAGAAGAAAAGCTGGTCGGAGCGCAGGACAAACCATCTCAGCTGCCAGTTCTTCATGATGCTCCTCTGTTTCTTCAGCCAGCCAGCTTTTAGAGCCCCCTCCTGGAGACTGGGGGAGGACGGGCGGATTGGGCCCCGGGACACATCTCCCATCACCATGCTCTTGGACCGGGCTGGAGAGTGGAGATACACATACAAACATGAATACAAATACACATTTAAGCAGCAGGGAGACAGGCACATACACACAGTGTGTGTGCGCTCCAGGGTTGCCATGGTGAGGCACATACCACACACACCATGTCCTGCCCTGGAGCTGAAGCTGAGGCCCCCCTTCCTCCCCCGGGTAGAGGTGGCTGGAGACCCACCCGGCACAGGGAAGAAATGAGAGGCCTCAGGTGATATAAGTGATTAATGTAAAGCCCCTGGTAGAGAGTTATTGTCAGTTCTGGCAGACCAATAGAACCAGGAACCTGTTTGAACTGGGATAACAAGGCCTCCTGGGATTGTCTCTGGGTTTTAGTGTAATGTGAGCTCAGTCAAGGACCGTTTCAGATGCATTTCATGTCAGGAGGCTCTGGAGTCACGCGCTGTCCCTCATCCTGTATCAGTTTCAATCTGTTCTCTATACAACGCAATTGATGAAATGAGCTACATTAAAAATGACAGGAATCACTCAATATTACTCAATATTTTTCTCAGAGAGAAGATGGTGCTGAGAGGCATGGCAGTTCTGCTTCTAGCTCCTAAGCAGCTTTGCAGTATTTGTCTTTTTTTTTGTGTTATTTCTATTAAACTCAAATACAAGCATTTCGCTACACCTGCTATAACATCTGCTAAATATGTGTATGTGACCAATAAAATGTGATTTGAATACAGTACAGCCTGTGCAGAAAGTAACATCTGGTGATTCATAGTGGCAAACAGTATGCTTTGATCATGCCATTTCCCCAAATCAACTAAACCCTGAATACAGCTTCTAGAGACAATCCTGAGAGAATAACCACTCAGCAACACATCTCACGGAACCAAACAGGAGCAAGGCAAACAAGACAAAACTATTTGATTATCATGTATAATTTATAAGAATCAATCCAGCATCCTGTGTGACACACTCAGGATCAATGCCCAGATGGCTTGGAGGCGGAAGGGGGGATGAAAATCAATGTTTGTTCTGTTATTTCTCTCTTATTCTCCTTCTGCTTCTTCTTGCGATATGGGATGGGGGGCCAGGAGTTACTCCTGACCCTAAGGATGGGGAATGCTATGGTATAGATGCAGACACCCTGAAGAGACACTTCCCGACATATCCCCGGGCACCACCAACCATGTTTCATTGGAATGAACTGATAGTTCAAACGGTTCATTCATTTACAGTCATTGTGTACTATACTCTGTGGTTGTGGGCTTGGCTGTGGCACAACATAGCATGGCCACTATAGCCTGGTCATCACTCCACCCTCTACTCCTACCTCCATCGTTGCCTGGCTCCCTTCCTAATCGGTTAAACTCACAAGAGGAACAGGGGCCGTATATCACATTAACCATCTCTCTCTCTTTCCGTCTACAACCATCCCTCTCTGCCTCCGTCACCATGTCTGGCTGCACTGCTGGCCCCACTCAGCCCTGTGTTCTACCCTGGAAGCCTTATTAGAGTAAGTGCATACTGTACACTCAAGAGTCCTGCAGGGACTATAAGCATGGTTAGTAGAGTGTTGTTTGAGCTCTTTTGTTTGAATTGGTTTATTGAGAGAATGAATTTGAATTGGTTTATTGTGAGAATTAATTTGAATTGGTTTATTGTGAGATACAATGGGCTCTAGTCAATCTGTTCAAAGCTGAAGCGTTACAGATTCCGCGCAAGAAATGTTGAGGTCATTTCCGATTGAGCTGGCATATGCAGAGTTTACCGTGAATACAGTCTCCTCCGAAGCGGGAACATTGCCTTTAAATTTCAATCATTCTGTAAAGCTGAACTTCTGCGATGCGGATTGAATAGAACCCAATATTGAAGAATTATCGAGAAGGAGAGGAGAAGGTCTTTCACTACTGTAGTCATTATTCTGTCATTCTGGACAGATGTATTTCATCAGTGGTGTTTCAGGACACAGAGGCGTTGTGGGTTTTCTAAACGGACATTTGGGGGAAACCTCATGAGTTTTGTTTTCCAGTTTCCACACTGTCTTTTCAAATGTGTCTCCACAGGAAGAAACCAACTGGGTCCAAGAGGAATGAAGGAATGATTTGTAAATGTTGCCATAGTAATGTAATGTACTGTAGTTCGCACCAGCTGTTGCAATCCGTGGGCGCTTTGGAATACACTGCCCAGTCAGTGTGTGTGTGTGTGTGTGTGTGTGTGTGTGTGTGTGTGTGTGTGTGTAGGCCAAACGCTACACTGAGCCAGTTTGGACATTTCTCCTCACAGTGATTCATACCTTCCATAGGGTTGACATGGGTGTAGCTACAATGTGGTCTCACTCAATCTGTAACATTGGGACTGTGGTTCAAAGTGAACAGTTTCACAAAATACTAGCAATTCATTGAGTGAGTGTGTGTTCATACTAGGTCTTTTTCCATGTTTAAAGTTAAGTAAATGGATGATTCACTCTCCCAGTAGCCCTGGGATTCAAACCCACACATGCTATCCCCTCCATATGATCTATAGTTATCTTCAATGAACAAGTAGTAGATTGGTGGTCCACCATCTTGATTCTATGTATCATGTACCCCCTGACCCCAGAGAATAGTCTGCCAAGGATGTGCATCATGAGTCATTTACATTGTGTATGAGCTTCATTAATACCATCAATCAATGAGCTAATGTCTAAAAGCGCCAGCGAAGATGTGCTCTGTATAATCTGTTTATTTAGCATGTTTCAATGTGCTGCTACTAGCGTATGCTATATATGTCAAACCCATAGTAATTACACATTGTATGATTTAATCCATAGCAGAGCCATTTATTTGGATAGTTGAGACATTGAGGCTTCTGCAATATGATGCATTTGCATGACACTACAACATTCTATGGCAGCCATGTTGGCTTCCTATTAACATTACATGAGGAATATCATGTCTAGAATGAGCGTTATGATGCATTTACATGATACTACAACATTCTATGGCAGCCATGTTGGCTCCCCATTAACATTACATGAGGAATATCATGTCTAGAATGAGCGTTATGATGCATTTACATGACATTACAACATTCTATGGCAGCCATGTTGGCTCCCCGTTAACATTACATGAGGAATATCATGTCTAGAATGAGCGTTATGATGCATTTACATGACACTACAACATTCTATGGCAGCCATGTTGGCTCCCCATTAACATTACATGAGGAATATCATGTCTAGAATGAGCGTTATGATGCATTTACATGACACTACAACATTCTATGGCAGCCATGTTGGCTCCCCATTAACATTACATGAGGAATATCATGTCTAGAATGAGCATTATGATGCATTTACATGACATTACAACATTCTATGGCAGCCATGTTGGCTCCCCATTAACATTACATGAGGAATATCATGTCTAGAATGAGCATTATGATGCAGCCACGTTAGCTAAATACATGGCTCTGATCCATAGTAATGGCATAAACTAAGTGTGGCTGTTTTCCTGTTGATCTCATACCTACCTTACAGTATGATGTTTCAACGTGGGTGAAAACTCAACCCAGAGATAGTCATCATGACCCTAGAGAATTATGACTGCATGATTGCATTGCACACACACGTACTATAGCCTATGATATCCAGTCGCTATTTTTAATGCACTTTTGAGCTGTGTAGTCATCATCACACGGTATAGATGTATATGTCCCCTCTCCACATCGAAGAACAGCTATCCATTAACCCGTCACAATGGGTAGACTTATTAGCCACAAGACAAATTACCTGGCTCTTTTTCTCCAAGCATGGAATCCATTTTGAGAAATTCTATTTCATTAACCTGGTCGCTGTGTGATTTATGATGCCTGGGAAGGGGCTGGTAGAGTTACAGGTGCATAATTTCCACTGACTCCTCTGCGGTTGATGAATGTATTAACCCATTGAGAATTAGTGGAGTGTTTGCGTTGCCGGAGAAACTGTGGTAGGCTCCACTCGGATTGGGGGGGTGGGGGGGTGGGGGGGGGGGTACTTATCTATGCTGTGTGTGTGGGTGTACTACTGTGCCTGTAGCTTAGCAGTACTGTCCATGATGTGTAATATAGTACAGTAGTGGGATCTCTCATTCCAAAAAAACATGGTGAGGAGAAGAGGGAAACAGCTGCGATGTGGGCTATTTAATGAGGTTTCCATGGACCAGGAAATAGATTTTCTATGGACCAGGAATTGAAATCGAATTTCGTCATGTGTTTTGTTGAATGAATAAAAGGAAGCAATCACATTCCAATTACAACATCTATGCAGAGAATGTGTGTACCTTAGAACCACAAAGCTAATTGAATCTATTTAATTCATCCATTTTGTTTCTCGTACACTCTCAATTGTATCTTACTTTAGAGAGAATAACAGAACAAAGATAACAAAGTGACCTATCCCTATATCTAGTGATATTCACCTTTTCACATTCACTATTTAAACACACCTGCATCATTTTGACGTTCACCATTCAATGTATCAAAAGCAGCAATTGACAGACAAGCATCAGATCAGCATTATCAAGATGAAACAGGAGATGATGATGTCATTGACAGCATCGTAGTAGAACGACCTGTGTGTACCGCCCATATGCTCCATTCAGATATGTAGTGGTAGTAGTAGTAGTATGGTTAGGTAGTAGTGGTAGAGAAAAATACAACGCGCTCGGCTCTCTCACCTCTCCTGGTCTGTCTAATCTTGGGACTCAGCATGGCTGTCATCGCAGGAATACCACACTGGGCATGTTCATCCGTCCGTCCGGCACCCCACCCCTCTTGCTCTTGCTCTCTATCACTCTTTCTCAACACACCATCCTCTCCTCTGTCCTGCCTCTCCTCTCTTCTCTCCGCTCTACCACTGACGTTCTGCAGTAGGCAACAGCAGCAGCAGCAACAGCAGGCTATGGGGCTGAGGCTGAGGGGGAGGGATTCCTCCTCCTCGCACACGCTCAGTGGCCTCCACCCATCCCTACTGCATTATTCATCGCCAGGGTGACCACGGCGGTAGGGAGGGTGGAGGGAGGGGGGATCTCATCCCACTCTTACTACACCACACTGACAGGTAAATGCCTGTGTGTGATCAGAATGTCCTTCCAAGCGCAGGCTTCACTGAGGCTGAAACACACGAGGAGTAGAGCTGCTGTCTTCCCTCTCTCGTCCTCTCACTCTTCCTCTCTCTCTGGCTGGCAGCTACCATCTTAATCGGCTACAGCTGTGTGCTTCCCTGTTTTTCACAGATGTTCTGTCATTTTTTCACTTTCTCTCTTCTTCTCCCTCTGTGTTCTTCCTTTTCTTTCTCGAGTCTCTGCCTCTATCATCTCTAGAGCTCTGTATATTATCTCTCTCTGCCTCTCATCTCTAGAGCTCTGTATATTATCTCTCTCTGCCTCTATCATCTCTAGAGCTCTGTATATTATCTCTCTCTGCCTCTCATCTCTAGAGCTCTGTATATTATCTCTCTCTGCCTCTCATCTCTAGAGCTCTGTATATTATCTCTCTCTGCCTCTATCATCTCTAGAGCTCTGTATATTATCTCTCTCTGCCTCTATCATCTCTAGAGCTCTGTATATTATCTCTCTCTGCCTCTATCATCTCTAGAGCTCTGTATATTATCTCTCTCTGCCTCTCATCTCTAGATCTCTGTATATGATCTCTCTATGCCTCTCACGTCTCAAGATCTCTGTATATTATCTCTCTCTGCCTCGTCTCTAGATCTCTGTATATTATCTCTGCCTTTGTCATCTCTAGATCTCTGTATATGATCTCTCTCATCTCTAGATCTCTGAATATTGTCTCTCTCCCTCCATCCATCCCTCCCTCTCTCTCCCTTATTTCCGTATCTCTCTAAGAATATGTCCCTCAGTCAGGCAGCAGCAGCCCAGATATCCTCCACTTCTTCTCTTCATCCTCCTCCTCCTCTTCTCCCCCTCTTCATGCTCCTCTTCCCGTATGGAGGATAATAGCTTTAAATCCTCCATTGCAATTGAATCAGCACTGCCCTGTAGACCACAGATGCTCTTATTACAGAGCCCAGAGGGGGGAGGGCAACACACACCCTAGCACAAGCCCAAAATGAGACAGCAATAAAAACCTCACCACCATGGATAGCGTATAGGACTATGGTTAGGGTTGGGCTGGGCACTGCTGTTTTTGTTCAGTCATAACCACTGGGCTGCTCATGAAATATGGGCTCCTATGTCTATTTCAGAGGTGCATCACATGTTGTATTGTTGTTTAGTGGTTTAAGATGGATTGTTTGAAATGGGAAATATCATGGCTTAGCACTAGCTGTGTGAAAACCTGCAAGCAATGCTGTACAGTAATTAAGCAATAAGGCCTTAGGGAGTGTGGTATGTGGCCAATATACCACGGCAAAGGGCTGTTCTTAGGCACGACGCAAAGTGGAGTGTCTGGATACAGCCCTTAGCCGTGGTATATTGGCCATATACCACAAACCCTGAGGTGCCTTAATGCTATTATAAACTGGCTACCAATGTAATAAGAGCAGTAAAAATATGTTTTTTTCATACCTGTGGTATACTGTCTGATATACCACTGCTGTCAACCAATCAGAATTCAGGGCTAGAACCACCCAGTTTATAATACACATGTAGCCTTCTTGTGTCAATGCATGTCCTTGTACAGAATTGGAATATGCTGACTAGCGCTACTGCTGACTGTCTACAAATGGGAATCCAGAGCTTTGCTCTCAAGTTAAATATTCATCAGAGGAGGCTGGTGGGAGGAGCTATAGGAGGATTGGCTCACTGGAATGGCTGGGATGGAATAAATGGAAGGGTATCAAACACATCAAACATATGGAAACCACATGTTTGACCCGTTCCATTCATTCCATTCCAGCCATAACAATGAGCCTGTCATCCTATAGCTCCTGCCACCAGCCTCCTCTGATATGAATAGTTTAACCTAAGTACATTTTCATAATGGATACGTGTGGTAGTTGTTGTGAGATTGTCTTGGCTGTCTGTTAAAGGTGTGATGACTTAGAATGACTTATTGATTTGCAGTGGGTTCAAGAATCAGCCATCCATTCTTATGGGGGTGTTTGGCAGTGACTGTATTGACAGAAGGCTTTGCAGATCTACACCATTCGTTTCTACAGTAAAGATGTTTTTTGATGGTTGACACTGTGCCAAACATAGTATTCATTATATTCAATGTAGCGTTAGTCGGAATGCTGGGGACTTACACTTCATTAAATATCTGGCATCTAAAGAAATGAATGGGTCGTTTACAAACAGGTATAGACTAAATTACTTCACAGATTGTTGTTATACTGACAATTATTTAGGATGCGATGAATGGAAATCTGGGTCACATCTGGGGTGGGCCCTTACTGTAATGAATGATGTCATTGAATTCGAAAATGAAAACCTATAACCACTGTTTGGGCTATTCCAGTGCCAGTCATTCTTTAATCTTCTTCTAAATATTTAATACTATATATTCAGTTATACCAGAATACAGACATCTGTGGTAATAATTTGATGTGGGAGGTGGACTCCAACCACGCTGAGTGCATTCTACAGTCATAATTGACCAGTGAAAAATCCAATTGGGGCTTATTAGTTCAAACCTGTAACGTCTGTAGAGACAAAGTTGATTCCCATGTGCCCCTGCAGCCCCCGTTCTCCCCGACACAATGCCTAAACCCCCATTACCCTGTCACTGGCAATTAGCAAGGGCCATCATTTCATCTGCTAATGGATGTGATGGGGAACATTCTGACAGCAGAGCATGCACTGGCTGCCACGTATGTCTGAATGATGAGTGTTAAAGTCCATCACACACACACACACACACACACACACACACACACACACACACACACACACACACACACACACACACACACACACACACACACACACACACACACACACACACACACACACACACACACACACACACACACACACACACACACACACACACACACATACGGCTTCTGCTCCACTGCGTGAGTGAGTGTGTGCATGTGTGTGTGTGTGTACTGGTGCATTGATTTCCTATAGCGCTGACACAGTGGTGAGCAGTGTGTAAAGCATGTTAGACTGCTCACCTGTGACAAGGCTGCATGGAGAGAACACAGAAAGGAGGATCTTATAAGATACCACCTCTTAACATTGATAGTGACCAGATCTTATAATGGTCAGATCAATACTGTGTAGTTTCTGTTGGCTAACTAGTTAATCTATCGATTTAGCGTCTTTATCTTCTTGTTGACTCAGCACTTCTCCGGTCAGCGTCAGCCCCAGGCAGCCGTATGGTAAATACGGTGTAATGTTGGAGATGGTGATGACCTTGTGTCTCAAGGGTTTATTAAAATGGAAGATAGGGTAATAGCGAGGCTGTTCCACTGAGGTGTGTGCACAGACCTTATCAAGCCGTCACGGTTGGTGCAGAAATGTGCTGGCAGTCTTTGCCAGCCTGGTCCCAGATCAGTTTGTGCTTTTGCCTACTTCACTGTCATTGTCAAGCCAAACATAAAGTACCAGTCCAAAGACTGGACACACCTACTCATTCAAGGGTTTTTCTTAATTTTTTACTATTTTCTACAATGTAATAATAGTGAAGGCATCAAAACTATGAAATAACACAAATAGAATCATGTAGAAAAAAAAGTTTAACAAAACAAAATACATTCTAGATTTTAGATTCTTCAAGGTAGCCTTTGCCTTGATGACAGCTTTACACACTCTTGGCATTCTCTCAACCAGCTTTACCTGGAATGCTTTTCCAACAATCTTGAAGGAGTTCCCACGGCTGTTGGAACCAAAAATCTCAAATTTGGACTCATCAGACCACGCAAGTCTCTTCTTCTAGTTGGTGTCCTTTAGTAGTTGTTTTTTGCAGCAATTTGACCATGAAGGCCTGATTCTTGCAGTCTCCTCTGAACAGTGTATGTTGAGATGTGTCTGTTACTTGAACTCTGTGAAGCATTTATTTGGGCTGCAATTTCTGAGGCTGGCAACTCTAATGAACGTATTCTCTGCAGCACAAGGTAACTCTGGGTCTTCCTTTCCTGTGGTGGTCCTCACGGGAGCCAGTTTCATCATAGCGCTTGATGGTTTTTGCAACTGCACTTGAAGAAGTTCTTGAAATGTTCCGTATTGACTGACCTCCATCTGATGATAGGCTAATGATAGGCTGTCATTTCTCTTTGCTTATTTGAGTTGTCCTTGCCATAAAATGGACTTAGCTATTTTCTGTATACCACCCAGACGTTTGACTGGTACTGTATATTTTTGCCCTAGTTTCCAATTGTCTGATTCATCCCCCCTTCCTCTCCCCTGTAACTATTCTCCAGGTTGTTGATGAAACTGAGAATGTGTTCTCAGTCAACTTACCTGGTAAAATACTAAATAAAAACTATGTCTGGGATGTTGTTGTCTTGGGCCTAGTGTGATTCCTTACTAGAACAGAGGAGACAGATAATCAGATAAAGAATGAGAATGAAATCATATTTATTAACAGAAACATGTGAAATGATTTAGAATACACCAAATGAGAATACTGTATAGTGAAGCTAAGGCAGGTTTTATTCTAGTAGTTTGTTGAAGAACATTGCAGTAGTCCAAACTCTAGAGGGTGGTAGAGTAGAACACTTATAAAAAGCTGTGGTTACGGATGTATGACTGTAACCTCTGTCATGTTTTTGTCTACCAGAATTCCTGATATGCTTAATATACATTGTTTGTAATAAGCAGCTATTGCAATGGAGCACCTGGACTGTTCTCATCCTAAATAATCTGTCCTTGGTGACGTTTTGATGATCATGGAGGACCTGGTTCCTGGTTCTGTCTTGGTGAAATAGAGCTTCCTGGAAGTAACTTTTTTTTTGTAGCAGGTTAGGATAAATAATGTATCGGGTTAGGAGTATTAGGTTAAGGTTAGGAAAAGGGTTAGGGTTAGCTTAGAGGCTATCCTAACCTGCCATGAAAAGTCACTTCCGGTCATAGCTGTACTCCATCTAGTCACAACCCTGGTTCCTCAATCACCTCCAGGTGGCCTGGTCCTCCTGCGCCACCGAGTTGGGTGTGATCAGGCCGGTGAAGATGGACCTCCCATGAGCAGGGGCTCTGCTTAGCCTGCTGTCCAACCTCTGCCTGGCGTCTTTGACCTTCTTGAGGCAGGAGGCACACAGGCAGCTCTCCCTCACCAGGTACAGACATTCCACCCTCTGGATGGGGTCTATGCCTTTGTCATCCCCCGAGGGGATTGGGTTACACTTCAGGTTGATGCTCTCAAGGTGGGGCAGGTTGCGGAGGCACTCGGGCACCCGGGTCAGATGGTTGTTGAACAGACCCAGGTGGCGCAGCTCCTTGAGGGCTGCGATGGAGGACGGGATGCTTTCGAGGAGGTTCATGCCCAGGTTGAGGCTCCTCAGCTTCTGCAGGAGGCCAATCTCGTTGGGGAGTCCTATACTGCTCAGTAGGTTGTTACACAGGTTAAGGCTGTATAGGTTCTGGAGGTGCCCGATAGCTTCCGGAACGTGGTCCAGCTGGTTGCTGTGGAGATCCAGCCAGCGGAGGTTGACAAACTTGTCGATGGAGTCAGGGATCTTCTTGAGCATGTTGCGGCTCAGGTCCAGCTCGTCCACATCACACAGCTTCAGGATGCACTTGGGAAAGCTGGCGATCTCCATGTTGCTGAGGTCCAGCCGACGTTTGCCATCCACGGTCAGCTTCAGGGCCAGCTTTGCCATCTTCAGGGTGATCTTCCGGCCTTTGGGCTCTTTTGACTGCTTGTTGCCCTTGGCCATAGTGCTTGAATAAATAAAGGAGGTGCAACTTGTTATGAGTTTAGTGTTTAACAAGTTTGATTAAAGGTGGTTTCCTTGGTTAACCTTTAACCTGTTCCAACAATATGTTATTCCGTTTTCTATGGTTCTAACTACTTCAAGGATCGTAACAAAGCTCTTAATTTCTCCTTTACACATGAAGTAGACAGTAGAACAATGGAATTACTAGTAGAACCAGAAGTTGATGTAATAGATATTGTCATAATCCCTTGTATCCATGGCAATAGACTTGTCTCACTGTAACTAAGCTCATCACATTACAGCTAAGGACATGACACAGCCGGCTGTTTGCCACTGTAGCAGAGAATGAACATGCACCTTGACCACAACAACTCTCAATCCCACCTTTCAGTAGAATAAAAGAGTGAATAGTCATTGATTTGACTGTATAGCTTGTCTTTAACTGAACAATTATAAATACGTTTCACCGATTCTCACATTCCCCCTATTTAACCTAACCCCTTACAACACTGACATCAACACTAGAATCTACTGTATGACTTTTCATCAAGTTTCACTTGTTCTGAACTTATAGAATAGAAGAAAAATATGATGTTTTGTTTCTTACCAGCATTGGAGTTAGTCCACCACCCCCAGATCAGTGCAGAGCCAGAGAGGGTGCAATCTCCAGAGCGAAGACACAGGAATACTCTCCCAAGGTACGGCCGTGTTTGTCGAGGATCATTCCATCTCCCTGGCTGTGAATTATACATAAGAGCCACCGAGAGCCATGTAAATAAAAACCAGGAAGTGCATCGCTCCGACGTTTTTAAGTGGATGCAGCTGAGGCCCTGTGTTTAACTGTCAGCCTGGCCTGGGTGCACTGTGAGCGCTGCAAGCTTTGTCACGTTTTTCTTTGTAACCAAGCAACTGAATTTGGTTTATAACTAGGTCTGAGGCCTACAGGGAAAGAGCTAGTGTACTGTTGTTGCTGTTAATACCTTACTGTGTACATTCTGTACACAGTTAGCATACAGTTGAAACTCATGAAATGAATGAAATAAGCACAAATAAGCCTGTCATGTTGAGACATAAATGGTGGAAAATCTTAGACTATTTTCGTGTTATATTCTCATATTTCTCAAGTCATTTACTGCTACATTTACTTCCATGTACATATAAGTACCTAAGTGGGCCCTCATCCTACAGGAATAGAAAAGCAAAAACAACATGTTTTCTTTTACTTGGAGATAAAGAGATTGATCTTTGGCTATTGGAAGCCCTAAGAGAGTAATGTAATTCAACTTAAAGACATCAAGACGGAGTCAAAAGTAGGGCATATAAATTAACTTGTCCCCTTCGATCTGGTCCCCTTCCCATGTTTGTAAATAGCATAGACTATGACCCACATCTCAGACTTCGCCCAATTAGTGTTATGAAATCTGTCACATGGTTCATAAGATACCTTAAAGCCACACACATACCTTATAGTGACATTACTCAACCCTGTCAACAAGTGTATTTTTAGCCAGATGGGTATTTCATAACACATTCAAGATACACTAATCTCAGTCAGTATCATTTAGCGCCAATAGATGGCATCATGATAAGGGGTGATGGAAAATAAATGAATGTTACCTTGATCCAAAACTTCAGCAGCACAGATTTGTGTAGAATTCTTACCATTCCATGATTTGGTATTCTACTGAGAATGGTTCTAAGAATGGAACAGGTATTTATGATGTCACTCACTGCTGTAAATCGATACATTCTAAATCTATGGTCAGTCTTATTTGCATGTATATGAAATATTTGGAGGTCATTGTTGATAGAAATGTAATCTGAAGGAGGACTAGCAGTATAAAAAATGTTATGAAAAGTAATAACGTCTCTGGTGCTTGAAAATACTTAAACGTACCTAATAAAGCACACATTTCCATCAAATCTGTGCTTCTTGACATTTACCATGGCCGTTGTAAATTCAATTGGTTTGACAACTGAATCTGGTGTCAATAAAATGTAAGGGTATAGTTTACCCTAGCCAGTTAGACAGTACCAACTTCGCTTCAGTGCCTGAATTTAACATACACCATATGCAAATGTATGCATGTAATGAAGACAGACAGACGTACTGACCTACTTAATTGAGCGAGGCCCACTGCACCTTGTGGACCTTTGAATAGGCTGGATAGATTATGCTTGATGATCTGCAGAGCGAGAGAGAGAGAGAGAGAGAGGGAGAGAGAGAGAGAGAGAGAGAGAGAGAAATGGTGTTCCAAAAAAGGACCAGTTGCCAGGACCATGAATATAAATTGCATCTAGACACCGTTGCCCTAGAGCAGACAAAAACTATACATACCTCGGCCTAAACATCAGTGCCACAGGAAACTTCCACAAAGCTGTGAACGATCTAAGAGACATGGCAAGAAGGGCCAAAGGAACATAACATTAGACATACCAATTAGGATCTGGCTAAAAATACTTGAATCAGTTATAGATCCCATTGCCCTCTATGGTTGTGAGGTCTGGGGTCCGCTCACCAACCAAGAATTCCCAAAATGGGGCAAACACCAAATTGAGACTGCATGCAGAATTCTGCAAAAATATCCTCTGTGTTCAACGTAAAACACCAAATAATGCATACAGAGCAGAATTAGGGTGATACCTACTAATTATCAAAATCCAGAAAAGAGACGTTAAATTCTACAATCACCGAAAAGGAAGTGATTCCCAAACCTTCCATAACAAAGCCATTACCTACAGAGAGATGAACCTGGAGAAGAGCCTCCTAAGCAAGCTGGTCCTGGGGCTCTGTTCACAAACACAAACTCACCCCACAGAGCCCCAGGACAGCAACACAATTAGACCCAACCAAATCAGGAGAAAACAAAAAGATAATCACTTGACACATTGGAAAGAATTTACAAAAAAACAGAGCAAACTAGAATGCTATTTGGCCCTAAACAGAAAGTACACAGCGGCAGAAAACCTGACCACTGTGACTGACCCAACATTAAGGAAATCTTTGACTATGTACTGTGTGTATAGCCTTGCTTTTGAGAAAGGCCGCCGAAGGCAGACCTGGCTCTCAAGAGAAGACAGGCTATGTGCACATTGCCCACAAAATGAGGTGGAAAGTAAGCTACACTTCCTAACCTCCTGCCAAATGTGTGACCATATTACAGACACATATTTCCCTCAGATTACACAGAACCACAAAGAATGTGAAAACAAACTCCCATATCTATTGGGTGAAATACCACAGTGTGCAATCACAGCAGCAAGATTTGTGACCTTTTGCCATTAGAAAAGAGCAACCAGTGAAGAACAAACACCATTGTAAATAAAACCTATATTTGTTTATTTATTTTCCATTTTGTAATTTAACTATTTGCACATCATTACAACACGGTATATAGACTTAATCAGCTAGAAAGATGTGTCGGCATCGAGTAATTGTCTCTGGCCCCCTCCCAGTTAGGGGGAGTGATGAGCTCTACAGCAGAGTCTCACAACTCAATCGCTGGTTGAAAACTGTTTTCTGCCCCTCCCAAAAGATAGAATTTGTAGATAATTGGCCCTCTTTCTGGGACTCACACACAAACAGGACCAAGCCTGACCTGCTGAGGAGTGACGGACTCCATCCTAGCTGGAGGGGTGCTCTCATCTTATCTACCAACATAGACAGGGCTCTAACTCCTCTAGCTCCACAATGAAATAGGGTGCAGGCCAGGCAGGAGGCTGTTAGTCAGCCTGCCAGCATAGTGGAGTCTGCCACTAGCACAGTCAGTGTAGTCAGCTCAGCTATCCCCATTGAGAACGTGTCTGTGCCTCGACCTAGGTTGGGCAAAACTAAACATGGCGGTCTTTGCCTTAGCAATCTCACTAGGATAAAGACCTCCTCCATTCCTGTCATTATTGAAACAGATCATGATACCTCACATCTCAAAATAGGGCTACTTAATGTTAGATCCCTTACTTCAAAGGCAATTATAGTCAATGAACTAATCACTGATCATAATCTTGATGTGATTGGCCTGACTGAAACATGGCTTAAGCCTGATGAATTTACTGTGTTAAATGAGGCCTCACCTCCTGGCTACACTAGTGACCATATCCCCCGTGCATCCCGCAAAGGCGGAGGTGTTGCTAACCTTTACGATAGCAAATTTCAATTTACAATAAATAAATAAATAAATAAAATCAAATGACCTTTTCGTCTTTTGAAATCTATGCAGCCTACTCAATCACTTTTTATAGCTACTGTTTACAGGCCTCCTGGGCCATATACAGTGTTCCTCATTGAGTTCCCTGAATACCTATCGGACCTTGTAGTCATAGCAGATAATATTCTAATCTTCTAATCATAAGTCATTTTTGGTGACTTTAATATTCACATGGAAAAGTCCACAGACCCACTCCAAAAGGCTTTCGGAGACATCATCGACTCAGTGGGTTTAGTCCAACATGTCTCTGGACCTACTCACTGTCACAGTCATACTCTAGACCTAGTTTTGTCCCATTGTCAAGGATTTCCTCCTCTTCTCCTCTTCTCCTCTTCTTCCATTCCCACATTTTCCCGGCACGAGCGGAGCGCAGGCAGAGGACGCACTGCACCCTCCCAGCGCCCCAGAGACACAGCACGCAGAGCCGGCGCAGGATACCCTGGACCAAAACTGCGTACCGGCGACCAGACCCGCTGAGCAGGCACCATACGCCCTGGCTCGATGCCCACACTCGCATGGCACTTTCGGGGGGCTGCCCTATAGCGCACCAGGCTATGGGCACGCACTGGCGACACCGTGCGCTTAACCGCATAACACGGTGCCTGACCAGTAGTGCGCTGCTTATAATAAGCACGAGGAGTGAGCTCAGGTCTGCTACCTGGCTTAGTACCACACCTCGTCTGCCCCCCCCCCAAATCAGTTAACCACCTAACTGAGGAACTCAATTTGACCTTGCGCAATACCCTAGATGCAGCTGCACCCCACATTTGTCAAAAGAAACTAGCTCCCTGGTATACAGAAAATACCCGACCTCTGAAGCAAGCTTCCAGAAAATTCGAACGGAAATGGCGCCACACCAAACTGGAAGTCTTCCGACTAGCTTGGAAAGACAGTACCGTACATTTCGGTGTTCCTCAAGGTTCCGTTTTAGAACCACTATTGTTTTCACTATATATTTTACCTCTTGGGGATGCCATTCGAAAACATAATGTTAATTTTCACTGCTATGCGGATGACACACAGCTGTACATTTCAATTAAACATGGTGAAGCCCCAAAATTGCCCTCGCTAGAAGCCTGTGTTTCAGACATGAGGAAGTGGATGGCTGCAAACCTTCTACTTTTAAACCCGGACAAAACAGAGATGCTTGTTCTAGGTCCCAAGAAACAAAGAGATCTTCTGTTGAATCTGACAATTAATCTTAATGGTTGTTCAGTCGTCTCAAATAAAACTGTGAAGGACCTTGGCGTTACTCTGGACCCTGATCTCTCTTTTGACGAACATATCAAAACTGTTTCAAGGACAGCTTTTTTCCATCTACGTAACATTGCAAAAATCTGAAACTTTCTGTCCAAAAATTATGCAGAAAAATGAATCCATGCTTTTGTTACTTCTAGGTTAGACTACTGCTATGCTCTACTTTCCGTCTACCTGGATAAAGCACTAAATAAACTTCAGTTAGTGCTAAATACTACTCCAGCGCTAGCCTCCCTACACTGGCTTCCTGTCAAGGCAAGGGCTGATTTCAAGGTTTTACTGCTAACCTACAAAGCATTACATGGGCTTGCTCCTACCTATCTCTCTGATTTGGTCCTGCCGCACATACCTACACGTACGCTACGTTCACAAGACGCAGGCCTCCTAATTGTCCCTAGAATTTCTAAGCAAACAGCTGGAGGCAGGGCTTTCTCCTATAGAGCTCCATTTTTATGGAATGGTCTGCCTACCCATGTGAGAGATGCAAACTCGGTCTCAACCTTTAAGTCAGGAGTGTGAAGGTGAACAGAAAGGCTCTGGAGCAACAAACCGCCCTTGCTGTCTCTGCCTGGCCGGTTCCCCTCTTTCCACTGGGATTCTCTGCCTCTAACCCTATTACAGGGGCTGAGTCACTGGCTTACTGGTGCTCTTTCATGCCGTCCCTAGGAGGGGTAAGTCACTTGAGTGGGTTGAGTCACTGATGTGATCTTCCTGTCTGGGTTGGCACCCCCCCTTGAGTTGTGCCATGGCAGAGATCTTTGTGGGCTATACTCGGCCTTGTCTCAGGATGGTAAGTTGGTGGTTGAAGATATCAAACATTTTTGAGAGGAATGGAAGATTCGAAATAGGCTGATAGTTTTTGATATTTTCTGGGTCAAGGTTTGGCTTTTTCAAGAGAGGCTTTGTTACTGCCACTTTTAGTGAGTTTGGTACACATCCGGTGGCAATGTTAACATATGTTTCCCATGCAACAAAGCCCTTAAATTGAAATGAATTGAGAGAGGGAAAGAGAGAGAGAGGATGAGGGGGTGGGTGGGGGGGGGGAGGGTGGGGGGGGTTGTCCACAGGTTTTTTGGGTTGTCCATAGACAGAGACCTCTAGTGGTGTGGGGGCTGTGCTTTTGCAAAGTGGGTGGGGTTATATCCTTCCTGTTTGGCCCTGTCCGGGGTTATCATCGTATGGGGCCACAGTGTCTCCTGACCCCTCCTGTCTCAGCCTCCAGTATTTATGCTGCAGTAGTTTATGTGTCGGGGGGCTAGGGTTAGTTTGTTATATCTAGAGTACTTCTCCTGTCCTATCCGGTGTCCTGTGTGAATTTAAGTATGCTCTCTCTAATTCTCTCTTTCTCTCTTTCTTTTTCTCAGAGGACCTGAGCCCTAGTACCATGCCTCAGGACTACCTGGCATGATGACTCCTTGCTCTCCCCAGTCCACCTGGCTGTGCTGCTGCTCCAGTGTCAACTGTTCTGTCTGTGATTATTATTATTTGACCATGCTGGTCACTTATGAACATTTGAACATCTTGGCCATGTTCTGTTATAATCTCTACCCGGCACAGCCAGAAGAGGACTGGCCACCCCACATAGCCTGGTTCCTCTCTAGGTTTCTTCCTAGGTTTTGGTCTTTCTAGGGAGTTTTTCCTAGCCACCGTGCTTCTACACCTGCATTGCTTGCTGTTTGGGGTTTTAGGCTGGGTTTCTGTACAGCATTTTGAGATATCAGCTGATGTACGAAGGGCTATGTTAATACATTTGATTTGATTTGATTAACATGACATTTATGTTTTTCTTTATTCTTTTGGAACTTTTGTGAGTGTTATGTTATTTGTACATTTTTATAGTTTATTTCACTTTTGTTTATTATCTATTTCACTTGCTTTGGCAATGTTAACATATGTTTCCCATGCAACAAAGCCCTTAAATTGAAATGAATTGAGAGAGGGAAAGAGAGAGAGAGGATGAGGGGGTCGGTGGGGGGGGTTGTCCACAGGTTTTTTGGGTTGTCCATAGACAGAGACCAAGCTAGACAGATCCCCCAGGTCATTGTGTCTTTCAATGGGATCCTGTTTCTGGTCCCCAGGAGGACAGCACATCACAAGGGCCTCTTGTTTACCTGTGTTCAGTCTGTCATCCTCCCCTGTAAAAAGAGCTCTGCTTTACTTGACGGGTGATGATTCCTCTGTAACAGCCAGACAACCAGTTGAGTATAAACACACATACCTGCATTTCCTTAACTGGTGTTTTAACTAACCTAATCATTTAGTTTTTAATGGGTTTATTCGACTCATACACACTGATTCTACTTATTGTTTCTTTCAAGAAAACCCTCCAGTAGCTGACAATGTCAAACACTGACACTCAGCAATCAATCATACTGGGTTATCTACTGCTGCGATACTAGCACATTGGCCAAGTGCTGAGGCTGGATTGCTGGACACAACGGCTGCATTTAGACAGGCAGCCCAAATATGATACTTCTTTCACGAATTGGT